>NC_086022.1:902500-1185819 GCF_036323735.1 Rattus norvegicus
GAATCCTATTGGGAACCTACTGAATTCACAATGATACTTAGATTCCGTTCCTTTAAATGTTGCTCTTTATTGAAAAGCACACTCATACAAGCATGTCCCATTGGGAACTCACTATATTCGCCTCGAAATTTGGATTCCATTCGTGAAAATTTTTCTATATCCCGAACAGTCCACTTATTACTACTGCGGCCTATTGGGATCTAACCCAATTCACCATGTTATTCAGATTCGGCTCACCATATTTTGATAAATCTTTAAAAGTACACATATTACAAGGGCCTGCTACTGGGAACTAACTGAATTCACAAGGATACACTGTTTCAGTTCGTAAAAACGTTGCTCTATCATGAATAACAAGCTTATTACATGCGAATCCTATTGGGAACCTACTGAATTCACCATGATACTTAGATTCCGTCCCTTGAAATGTGGCTATATATCAAAAAGCGCACTAATACAAGCATGTCCCATTGGGAACTCACTGAATTCGCCTAGAAATTTTCATTCCATTTGTGATAATTTTTCTATATCCCCACAGTCCACTGATTACTACTGCGGCCTATTGGGAACTAACCGAAATCACCATGTCACTCAGATTCGACTCAGGAAATTTTGATAAATCTTAAAAAGTACACATGTTACAAGAACCTGCTACTGGGAACTAACTGAATTCACAAAGAAACAGTGTTTCAGTTCGTTAAAACGTTGCTCTATCTTGAATAACAAGCTTATTACATGGGAATCCTATTGGGAACCTACTGAATTCACCATGATACTTAGATTCCGTTCATTTAAATGTTGCTCTATATCGAAAAGCACACTCATACAAGCATGTCCCATTGGGAACTCACTGAATTCGCCTAGGAATTTTGATTCCATTCGTTACAATTTTTCTATATCCCGAACAGTCCACTTATTACTACTGCGGCCTATTGGGAAGTAACCGAATTCACCATGTTACTCTAATTCGGCTCACCATATTTTGATAAACCTTTAAAAGTACAGAAATTACAAGAGCCTGCTACTGGGAACTAACTGAATTCACAAAGAAACAGTGTTTCAGTTCGTTAGAAAGTTGCTCTATCTTGAATAACAAGCTTATTACATTGAATCCTATTGGGAACCTACTGAATTCACCATGATACTTAGATTCCGTTCCTTAAAATGTTGCTCTATATTGAAAATCACACTCATACAAGCATGTCCCATTGGGAACTCACTATATTCGCCTAGAAATTTTGATTCCATTCGTGAAATTTTTTCTATATCCCGAACAGTCCACTTATTACTACTGCGGCCTATTGGGATCTAACCGAATTCACCATGTTACTCAGATTCGGCTCACCATATTTTGATAAATCTTTAAAAGTACACATATTACAAGGGCCTGCTACTGGGAACTAACTGAATTCACAAAGATACACTGTTTCAGTTCGTAAAAACGTTGCTCTATCTTGAATAACAAGCTTATTACATTGAATCCTATTGGGAACGTACTGAATTCACCAAGATACTTAGTTACCGTTCCTTAAAATGTTGCTCTTTATTGAAAAGTACACTCATACAAGCATGTCCCAGTGGGAACTCACTTAATTCGCCTAGAAATTTTGATTCCATTCGTGAAAATTTTTCTATATCCCGAACAGTCCACTTATTACTACTACGGCCTATTGGGAACTAACCGAATTCACCATGTTACTCAGATTCGGCTCACCATATTTTGATAAATCTTTAAAGTACACATATTACAAGGGCCTGCTACTGGGAACTAACTGAATTCACAAAGATACACTGGTTCAGTTCGTAAAAACGTTGCTCTATCTTGAATAACAAGCTTATTACATGGGAATCCTATTGGGAACCTACTGAATTCACCTTGATACTTAGATTCCGTCCCTTAAAATGTTGCTATATATCAAAAAGCACACTAATACAAGCATGTCCCATTGGGAACTCACTGAATTCGCCTAGAAATTTTGATTCCATTTGTGATAATTTTTCTATATCCCGACAGTCCACTTATTACTACTACGGCCTATTGGGAACTAACCGAAATCACCATGTCACTCAGATTCGACTCAGGAAATTTTGATAAATCTTAAAAAGTACACATGTTACAAGAACCTGCTACTGGGAACTAACTGAATACACAAAGATACACTGTTTAGGTTCGTTAAAACGTTGCTCTATCTTGAATAACATGCTTATTACATGGGAATCCTATTGGGAACCTACTGAATTCACCATGATACTTAGATTCCGTTCCTTTAAATGTTGCTCTATATCGAAAAGCACACTCATACAAGCATGTCCCATTGGGAACTCACTGAATTCGCCTAGGAATTTTGATTCCATTCGTTACAATTTTTCTATATCCCGAACAGTCCACTTATTACTACTGCGGCCTATTGGGAACTAACAGAATTCACCATGTTACTCTAATTCGGCTCACCATATTTTGATAAATCTTTAAAAGTACAGAAATTACAAGAGCCTGCTACTGGGAACTAACTGAATTCACAAAGAAACAGTGTTTCAGTTCGTTAGAAAGTTGCTCTATCTTGATTAACAAGCTTATTACATTGAATCCCATTGAAAACGTACTGAATTCACCAAGATACTTAGTTACTGTTCCTTAAAATGTTGCTCTTTATTGAAAAGCACACTCATACAAGCATGTCCCAGTGGGAACTCACTTAATTCGCCTGGAAATTTTGATTCCATTCGTGAAAATTTTTCTATATCCCGAACAGTCCACTTATTACTACTACGGCCTCTTGGGAACTAACCGAATTCACCATGTTACTCAGATTCGGCTCACCATATTTTGATAAATCTTTAAAGTACACATATTACAAGGGCCTGCTACTGGGAACTAACTGAATTCACAAAGATACACTGTTTCAGTTCGTAAAAACGTTGCTCTATCTTGAATAACAAGCTTATTACATGGGAATCCTATTGGGAACCTACTGAATTCACCATGATACTTAGATTCCGTCCCTTAAAATGTTGCTATATATCGAAAAGCACACTAATACAAGCATGTCCCATTGGGAACTCACTGAATTCGCCTAGAAATTTTGATTCCATTTGTGATAATTTTTCTATATCCCGACAGTCCACTTATTACTAATGCGGCCTATTGGGAACTAACCGAAGTCACCATGTCACTCAGATTCGACTCAGGAAATTTTGAAAAATCTTAAAAAATACACATGTTACAAGAACCAGCTACTAGGAACTAACTGAATTCCCAAAGATACACTGTTTCAGTTCGTTAAAATGTTGCTCTATCTTGAATAACAAGCTTATTACATGGGAATCCTATTGGGAACCTACTGAATTCACAATGATACTTAGATTCCGTTCCTTTAAATGTTGCTCTATATCGAAAAGCACACTCATACAAGCATGTCCCATTGGGAACTCACTGAATTCGCCTAGGAATTTGGATTCCATTCGTTACAATTTTTCTATATCCCGAACAGTCCACTTATTACTACTGCGGCCTATTGGGAAGTAACCGAATTCACCATGTTACTCTAATTCGGCTCACCATATTTTGATAAACCTTTAAAAGTACAGAAATTACAAGAGCCTGCTACTGGGAACTAACTGAATTCACAAAGAAACAGTGTTTCAGTTCGTTAGAAAGTTGCTCTATCTTGAATAACAAGCTTATTACATTGAATCCTATTGGGAACCTACTGAATTCACCATGATACTTAGATTCCGTTCCTTAAAATGTTGCTCTATATTGAAAAGCACACTCATACAAGCATGTCCCATTGGGAACTCACTATATTCGCCTAGAAATTTTGATTCCATTCGTGAAATTTTTTCTATATCCCGAACAGTCCACTTATTACTACTGCGGCCTATTGGGATCTAACCGAATTCACCATGTTACTCAGATTCGGCTCACCATATTTTGATAAATCTTTAAAAGTACACATATTACAAGGGCCTGCTACTGGGAACTAACTGAATTCACAAAGATACACTGTTTCAGTTCGTAAAAACGTTGCTCTATCTTGAATAACAAGCTTATTACATTGAATCCTATTGGGAACGTACTGAATTCACCAAGATACTTAGTTACCGTTCCTTAAAATGTTGCTCTTTATTGAAAAGGACACTCATACAAGCATGTCCCAGTGGGAACTCACTTAATTCGCCTAGAAATTTTGATTCCATTCGTGAAAATTTTTCTATATCCCGAACAGTCCACTTATTACTACTACGGCCTATTGGGAACTAACCGAATTCACCATGTTACTCAGATTCGGCTCACCATATTTTGATAAATCTTTAAAGTACACATATTACAAGGGCCTGCTACTGGGAACTAACTGAATTCACAAAGATACACTGTTTCAGTTCGTAAAAACGTTGCTCTATCTTGAATAACAAGCTTATTACATGCGAATCCTATTGGGAACCTACTGAATTCACCTTGATACTTAGATTCCGTCCCTTAAAATGTTGCTATATATCAAAAAGCACACTAATACAAGCATGTCCCATTGGGAACTCACTGAATTCGCCTAGAAATTTTGATTCCATTTGTGATAATTTTTCTATATCCCGACAGTCCACTTATTACTACTGCGGCCTATTGGGAACTAACCGAAATCACCATGTCACTCAGATTCGACTCAGGAAATTTTGATAAATCTTAAAAAGTACACATGTTACAAGAACCTGCTACTGGGAACTAACTGAATACACAAAGATACACTGTTTAGGTTCGTTAAAACGTTGCTCTATCTTGAATAACATGCTTATTACATGGGAATCCTATTGGGAACCTACTGAATTCACCATGATACTTAGATTCCGTTCCTTTAAATGTTGCTCTATATCGAAAAGCACACTCATACAAGCATGTCCCATTGGGAACTCACTGAATTCGCCTAGGAATTTTGATTCCATTCGTTACAATTTTTCTATATCCCGAACAGTCCACTTATTACTACTGCGGCCTATTGGGAACTAACAGAATTCACCATGTTACTCTAATTCGGCTCACCATATTTTGATAAATCTTTAAAAGTACAGAAATTACAAGAGCCTGCTACTGGGAACTAACTGAATTCACAAAGAAACAGTGTTTCAGTTCGTTAGAAAGTTGCTCTATCTTGATTAACAAGCTTATTACATTGAATCCCATTGAGAACGTACTGAATTCACCAAGATACTTAGTTACCGTTCCTTAAAATGTTGCTCTTTATTGAAAAGCACACTCATACAAGCATGTCCCAGTGGGAACTCACTTAATTCGCCTGGAAATTTTGATTCCATTCGTGAAAATTTTTCTATATCCCGAACAGTCCACTTATTACTACTACGGCCTCTTGGGAACTAACCGAATTCACCATGTTACTCAGATTCGGCTCACCATATTTTGATAAATCTTTAAAGTACACATATTACAAGGGCCTGCTACTGGGAACTAACTGAATTCACAAAGATACACTGTTTCAGTTCGAAAAACGTTGCTCTATCTTGAATAACAAGCTTATTACATGCGAATCCTATTGGGAACCTACTGAATTCACCATGATACTTAGATTCCGTTCCTTAAAATGTTGCTATATATCGAAAAGCACACTAATACAAGCATGTCCCATTGGGAACTCACTGAATTCGCCTAGAAATTTTGATTCCATTTGTGATAATTTTTCTATATCCCGACAGTCCACTTATTACTAATGCGGCCTATTGGGAACTAACCAAAATCACCATGTCACTCAGATTCGACTCAGGAAATTTTGATAAATCTTAAAAAATACACATGTTACAAGAACCAGCTACTGGGAACTAACTGAATTCACAAAGATACACTGTTTCAGTTCGTTAAAATGTTGCTCTATCTTGAATAACAAGCTTATTACATGGGAATCCTATTGGGAACCTACTGAATTCACAATGATACTTAGATTCCGTTCCTTTAAATGTTGCTCTTTATTGAAAAGCACACTCATACAAGCATGTCCCATTGGGAACTCACTATATTCGCCTAGGAATTTTGATTCCATTCGTTACAATTTTTCTATATCCCGAACAGTCCACTTATTACTACTGCGGCCTATTGGGATCTAACCCAATTCACCATGTTATTCAGATTCGGCTCACCATATTTTGATAAATCTTTAAAAGTACACATATTACAAGGGCCTGCTACTGGGAACTAACCGAATTCACAATGATACACTGTTTCAGTTCGTAAAAACGTTGCTCTATCTTGAATAACAAGCTTATTACATTGAATCCTATTGGGAACGTACTGAATTCACCAAGATACTTAGTTACCGTTCCTTAAAATGTTGCTCTTTATTGAAAAGGACACTCATACAAGCATGTCCCAGTGGGAACTCACTTAATTCGCCTAGAAATTTTGATTCCATTCGTGAAAATTTTTCTATATCCCGAAGAGTCCACTTATTACTACTACGGCCTATTGGGAACTAACCGAATTCACCATGTTACTCAGATTCGGCTCACCATATTTTGATAAATCTTTAAAGTACACATATTACAAGGGCCTGCTACTGGGAACTAACTGAATTCACAAAGATACACTGGTTCAGTTCGTAAAAACGTTGCTCTATCTTGAATAACAAGCTTATTACATGCGAATCCTATTGGGAACCTACTGAATTCACCTTGATACTTAGATTCCGTCCCTTAAAATGTTGCTATATATCAAAAAGCACACTAATACAAGCATGTCCCATTGGGAACTCACTGAATTCGCCTAGAAATTTTGATTCCATTTGTGATAATTTTTCTATATCCCGACAGTCCACTTATTACTACTGCGGCCTATTGGGAACTAACCGAAATCACCATGTCACTCAGATTCGACTCAGGAAATTTTGATAAATCTTAAAAAGTACACATGTTACAAGAACCTGCTACTGGGAACTAACTGAATACACAAAGATACACTGTTTAGGTTCGTTAAAACGTTGCTCTATCTTGAATAACATGCTTATTACATGGGAATCCTATTGGGAACCTACTGAATTCACCATGATACTTAGATTCCGTTCCTTTAAATGTTGCTCTATATCGAAAAGCACACTCATACAAGCATGTCCCATTGGGAACTCACTGAATTCGCCTAGGAATTTTGATTCCATTCGTTACAATTTTTCTATATCCCGAACAGTCCACTTATTACTACTGCGGCCTATTGGGAACTAACAGAATTCACCATGTTACTCTAATTCGGCTCACCATATTTTGATAAATCTTTAAAAGTACAGAAATTACAAGAGCCTGCTACTGGGAACTAACTGAATTCACAAAGAAACAGTGTTTCAGTTCGTTAGAAAGTTGCTCTATCTTGATTAACAAGCTTATTACATTGAATCCCATTGAGAACGTACTGAATTCACCAAGATACTTAGTTACCGTTCCTTAAAATGTTGCTCTTTATTGAAAAGCACACTCATACAAGCATGTCCCAGTGGGAACTCACTTAATTCGCCTGGAAATTTTGATTCCATTCGTGAAAATTTTTCTATATCCCGAACAGTCCACTTATTACTACTACGGCCTCTTGGGAACTGACCGAATTCACCATGTTACTCAGATTCGGCTCACCATATTTTGATAAATCTTTAAAGTACACATATTACAAGGGCCTGCTACTGGGAACTAACTGAATTCACAAAGATACACTGTTTCAGTTCGTAAAAACGTTGCTCTATCTTGAATAACAAGCTTATTACATGCGAATCCTATTGGGAACCTACTGAATTCACCATGATACTTAGATTCCGTCCCTTAAAATGTTGCTATATATCGAAAAGCACACTAATACAAGCATGTCCCATTGGGAACTCACTGAATTCGCCTAGAAATTTTGATTCCATTTGTGATAATTTTTCTATATCCCGACAGTCCACTTATTACTAATGCGGCCTATTGGGAACTAACCGAAATCACCATGTCACTCAGATTCGACTCAGGAAATTTTGATAAATCTTAAAAAATACACATGTTACAAGAACCAGCTACTGGGAACTAACTGAATTCCCAAAGATACACTGTTTCAGTTCGTTAAAATGTTGCTCTATCTTGAATAACAAGCTTATTACATGGGAATCCTATTGGGAACCTACTGAATTCACCATGATACTTAGATTCCGTTCATTTAAATGTTGCTCTATATCGAAAAGCACACTCATACAAGCATGTCCCATTGGGAACTCACTGAATTCGCCTAGGAATTTTGATTCCATTCGTTACAATTTTTCTATATCCCGAACAGTCCACTTATTACTACTGCGGCCTATTGGGAAGTAACCGAATTCACCATGTTACTCTAATTCGGCTCACCATATTTTGATAAACCTTTAAAAGTACAGAAATTACAAGAGCCTGCTACTGGGAACTAACTGAATTCACAAAGAAACAGTGTTTCAGTTCGTTAGAAAGTTGCTCTATCTTGAATAACAAGCTTATTACATTGAATCCTATTGGGAACCTACTGAATTCACCATGATACTTAGATTCCGTTCCTTAAAATGTTGCTCTATATTGAAAAGCACACTCATACAAGCATGTCCCATTGGGAACTCACTATATTCGCCTAGAAATTTTGATTCCATTCGTGAAATTTTTTCTATATCCCGAACAGTCCACTTATTACTACTGCGGCCTATTGGGATCTAACCGAATTCACCATGTTACTCAGATTCGGCTCACCATATTTTGATAAATCTTTAAAAGTACACATATTACAAGGGCCTGCTACTGGGAACTAACTGAATTCACAAAGATACACTGTTTCAGTTCGTAAAAACGTTGCTCTATCTTGAATAACAAGCTTATTACATTGAATCCTATTGGGAACGTACTGAATTCACCAAGATACTTAGTTACCGTTCCTTAAAATGTTGCTCTTTATTGAAAAGGACACTCATACAAGCATGTCCCAGTGGGAACTCACTGAATTCGCCTAGAAATTTTGATTCCATTCGTGAAAATTTTTCTATATCCCGAACAGTCCACTTATTACTACTACGGCCTATTGGGAACTAACCGAATTCACCATGTTACTCAGATTCGGCTCACCATATTTTGATAAATCTTTAAAGTACACATATTACAAGGGCCTGCTACTGGGAACTAACTGAATTCACAAAGATACACTGGTTCAGTTCGTAAAAACGTTGCTCTATCTTGAATAACAAGCTTATTACATGCGAATCCTATTGGGAACCTACTGAATTCACCTTGATACTTAGATTCCGTCCCTTAAAATGTTGCTATATATCAAAAAGCACACTAATACAAGCATGTCCCATTGGGAACTCACTGAATTCGCCTAGAAATTTTGATTCCATTTGTGATAATTTTTCTATATCCCGACAGTCCACTTATTACTACTGCGGCCTATTGGGAACTAACCGAAATCACCATGTCACTCAGATTCGACTCAGGAAATTTTGATAAATCTTAAAAAGTACACATGTTACAAGAACCTGCTACTGGGAACTAAGTGAATACACAAAGATACACTGTTTAGGTTCGTTAAAACGTTGCTCTATCTTGAATAACAAGCTTATTACATGGGAATCCTATTGGGAACCTACTGAATTCACCATGATACTTACATTCCGTTCCTTTAAATGTTGCTCTATATCGAAAAGCACACTCATACAAGCATGTCCCATTGCGAACTCACTGAATTCGCCTAGGAATTTTGATTCCATTCGTTACAATTTTTCTATATCCCGAACAGTCCACTTATTACTACTGCGGCCTATTGGGAACTAACAGAATTCACCATGTTACTCTAATTCGGCTCACCATATTTTGATAAATCTTTAAAAGTACAGAAATTACAAGAGCCTGCTACTGGGAACTAACTGAATTCACAAAGAAACAGTGTTTCAGTTCGTAAGAAAGTTGTTCTATCTTGATTAACAAGCTTATTACATTGAATCCCATTGAGAACGTACTGAATTCACCAAGATACTTAGTTACCGTTCCTTAAAATGTTGCTCTTTATTGAAAAGCAAACTCATACAAGCATGTCCCAGTGGGAACTCACTTAATTCGCCTGGAAATTTTGATTCCATTCGTGAAAATTTTTCTATATCCCGAACAGTCCACTTATTACTACTACGGCCTCTTGGGAACTAACCGAATTCACCATGTTACTCAGATTCGGCTCACCATATTTTGATAAATCTTTAAAGTACACATATTACAAGGGCCTGCTACTGGGAACTAACTGAATTCACAAAGATACACTGTTTCAGTTCGTAAAAACGTTGCTCTATCTTGAATAACAAGCTTATTACATGCGAATCCTATTGGGAACCTACTGAATTCACCATGATACTTAGATTCCGTCCCTTAAAATGTTGCTATATATCGAAAAGCACACTAATACAAGCATGTCCCATTGGGAACTCACTGAATTCGCCTAGAAATTTTGATTCCATTTGTGATAATTTTTCTATATCCCGACAGTCCACTTATTACTAATGCGGCCTATTGGGAACTAACCGAAATCACCATGTCACTCAGATTCGACTCAGGAAATTTTGATAAATCTTAAAAAATACACATGTTACAAGAACCAGCTACTGGGAACTAACTGAATTCCCAAAGATACACTGTTTCAGTTCGTTAAAATGTTGCTCTATCTTGAATAACAAGCTTATTACATGGGAATCCTATTGGGAACCTACTGAATTCACAATGATACTTAGATTCCGTTCCTTTAAATGTTGCTCTCTATTGAAAAGCACACTCATACAAGCATGTCCCATTGGGAACTCACTATATTCGCCTCGAAATTTTGATTCCATTCGTGATAATTTTTCTATATCCCGAACGGTCCACTTATTACTACTGCGGCCTATTGGGATCTAACCCAATTCACCATGTTACTCAGATTCGGCTCACCATATTTTGATAAATCTTTGAAAGTACACATATTACAAGGGCCTGCTACTGGGAACTAACTGAATTCACAAGGATACACTGTTTCAGTTCGTAAAAACTTTGCTCTATCATGAATAACAAGCTTATTACATGCGAATCCTATTGGGAACCTACTGAATTCACCATGATACTTAGATTCCGTCCCTTGAAATGTGGCTATATATCAAAAAGCGCACTAATACAAGCATGTCCCATTGGGAACTCACTGAATTCGCCTAGAAATTTTGATTCCATTTGTGATAATTTTTCTATATCCCGACAGTCCACTTATTACTACTGCGGCCTATTGGGAACTAACCGAAATCACCATGTCACTCAGATTCGACTCAGGAAATTTTGATAAATCTTAAAAAATACACATGTTACAAGAACCAGCTACTGGGAACTAACTGAATTCCCAAAGATACACTGTTTCAGTTCGTTAAAACGTTGCTCTATCTTGAATAACAAGCTTATTACATGGGAATCCTATTGGGAACCTACTGAATTCACCATGATACTTAGATTCCGTTCATTTAAATGTTGCTCTATATCGAAAAGCACACTCATACAAGCATGTCCCATTGGGAACTCACTGAATTCGCCTAGGAATTTTGATTCCATTCGTTACAATTTTTCTATATCCCGAACAGTCCACTTATTACTACTGCGGCCTATTGGGAAGTAACCGAATTCACCATGTTACTCTAATTCGGCTCACCATATTTTGATAAACCTTTAAAAGTACAGAAATTACAAGAGCCTGCTACTGGGAACTAACTGAATTCACAAAGAAACAGTGTTTCAGTTCGTTAGAAAGTTGCTCTATCTTGAATAACAAGCTTATTACATTGAATCCTATTGGGAACCTACTGAATTCACCATGATACTTAGATTCCGTTCCTTAAAATGTTGCTCTATATTGAAAAGCACACTCATACAAGCATGTCCCATTGGGAACTCACTATATTCGCCTAGAAATTTTGATTCCATTCGTGAAATTTTTTCTATATCCCGAACAGTCCACTTATTACTACTGCGGCCTATTGGGATCTAACCGAATTCACCATGTTACTCAGATTCGGCTCACCATATTTTGATAAATCTTTAAAAGTACACATATTACAAGGGCCTGCTACTGGGAACTAACTGAATTCACAAAGATACACTGTTTCAGTTCGTAAAAACGTTGCTCTATCTTGAATAACAAGCTTATTACATTGAATCCTATTGGGAACGTACTGAATTCACCAAGATACTTAGTTACCGTTCCTTAAAATGTTGCTCTTTATTGAAAAGGACACTCATACAAGCATGTCCCAGTGGGAACTCACTGAATTCGCCTAGAAATTTTGATTCCATTCGTGAAAATTTTTCTATATCCCGAACAGTCCACTTATTACTACTACGGCCTATTGGGAACTAACCGAATTCACCATGTTACTCAGATTCGGCTCACCATATTTTGATAAATCTTTAAAGTACACATATTACAAGGGCCTGCTACTGGGAACTAACTGAATTCACAAAGATACACTGGTTCAGTTCGTAAAAACGTTGCTCTATCTTGAATAACAAGCTTATTACATGCGAATCCTATTGGGAACCTACTGAATTCACCTTGATACTTAGATTCCGTCCCTTAAAATGTTGCTATATATCAAAAAGCACACTAATACAAGCATGTCCCATTGGGAACTCACTGAATTCGCCTAGAAATTTTGATTCCATTTGTGATAATTTTTCTATATCCCGACAGTCCACTTATTACTACTGCGGCCTATTGGGAACTAACCGAAATCACCATGTCACTCAGATTCGACTCAGGAAATTTTGATAAATCTTAAAAAGTACACATGTTACAAGAACCTGCTACTGGGAACTAAGTGAATACACAAAGATACACTGTTTAGGTTCGTTAAAACGTTGCTCTATCTTGAATAACAAGCTTATTACATGGGAATCCTATTGGGAACCTACTGAATTCACCATGATACTTACATTCCGTTCCTTTAAATGTTGCTCTATATCGAAAAGCACACTCATACAAGCATGTCCCATTGGGAACTCACTGAATTCGCCTAGGAATTTTGATTCCATTCGTTACAATTTTTCTATATCCCGAACAGTCCACTTATTACTACTGCGGCCTATTGGGAACTAACAGAATTCACCATGTTACTCTAATTCGGCTCACCATATTTTGATAAATCTTTAAAAGTACAGAAATTACAAGAGCCTGCTACTGGGAACTAACTGAATTCACAAAGAAACAGTGTTTCAGTTCGTTAGAAAGTTGCTCTATCTTGATTAACAAGCTTATTACATTGAATCCCATTGAGAACGTACTGAATTCACCAAGATACTTAGTTACCGTTCCTTAAAATGTTGCTCTTTATTGAAAAGCACACTCATACAAGCATGTCCCAGTGGGAACTCACTTAATTCGCCTGGAAATTTTGATTCCATTCGTGAAAATTTTTCTATATCCCGAACAGTCCACTTATTACTACTGCGGCCTATTGGGATCTAACCCAATTCACCATGTTACTCAGATTCGGCTCACCATATTTTGATAAATCTTTAAAAGTACACATATTACAAGGGCCTGCTACTGGGAACTAACTGAATTCACAAGGATACACTGTTTCAGTTCGTAAAAACGTTGCTCTATCATGAATAACAAGCTTATTACATGCGAATCCTATTGGGAACCTACTGAATTCACCATGATACTTAGATTCCGTCCCTTGAAATGTGGCTATATATCAAAAAGCGCACTAATACAAGCATGTCCCATTGGGAACTCACTGAATTCGCCTAGAAATTTTGATTCCATTTGTGATAATTTTTCTATATCCCGACAGTCCACTTATTACTACTGCGGCCTATTGGGAACTAACCGAAATCACCATGTCACTCAAATTCGACTCAGGAAATTTTGATAAATCTTAAAAAGTACACATGTTACAAGAACCTGCTACTGGGAACTAACTGAATTCACAAAGAAACAGTGTTTCAGTTCATTAAAACGTTGCTCTATCTTGAATAACAAGCTTATTACATGGGAATCCTATTGGGAACCTACTGAATTCACCATGATACTTAGATTCCGTTCCTTTAAATGTTGCTCTATATCGAAAAGCACACTCATACAAGCATGTCCCATTGGGAACTCACTGAATTCGCCTAGGAATTTTGATTCCATTCGTTACAATTTTTCTATATCCCGAACAGTCCACTTATTACTACTGCGGCCTATTGGGAACTAACTGAATTCACCATGTTACTCTAATTCGGCTCACCATATTTTGATAAATCTTTAAAAGTACAGAAATTACAAGAGCCTGCTACTGGAAAGTAACTGAATTCACAAAGAAACAGTGTTTCAGTTCGTTAGAAAGTTGCTCTATATGAATAACAAGCTTATTACATTGAATCCTATTGGGAACCTACTGAATTCACCAAGATACTTAGTTACCGTTCCTTAAAATGTTGCTCTTTATTGAAAAGGACACTCATACAAGCATGTCCCAGTGGGAACTCACTTAATTCGCCTAGAAATTTTGATTCCATTCGTGAAAATTTTTCTATATCCCGAAGAGTCCACTTATTACTACTACGGCCTATTGGGAACTAACCGAATTCACCATGTTACTCAGATTCGGCTCACCATATTTTGATAAATCTTTAAAGTACACATATTACAAGGGCCTGCTACTGGGAACTAACTGAATTCACAAAGATACACTGGTTCAGTTCGTAAAAACGTTGCTCTATCTTGAATAACAAGCTTATTACATGCGAATCCTATTGGGAACCTACTGAATTCACCTTGATACTTAGATTCCGTCCCTTAAAATGTTGCTATATATCAAAAAGCACACTAATACAAGCATGTCCCATTGGGAACTCACTGAATTCGCCTAGAAATTTTGATTCCATTTGTGATAATTTTTCTATATCCCGACAGTCCACTTATTACTACTGCGGCCTATTGGGAACTAACCGAAATCACCATGTCACTCAGATTTGACTCAGGAAATTTTGATAAATCTTAAAAAGTACACATGTTACAAGAACCTGCTACTGGGAACTAAGTGAATACACAAAGATACACTGTTTAGGTTCGTTAAAACGTTGCTCTATCTTGAATAACAAGCTTATTACATGGGAATCCTATTGGGAACCTACTGAATTCACCATGATACTTAGATTCCGTTCCTTTAAATGTTGCTCTATATCGAAAAGCACACTCATACAAGCATGTCCCATTGGGAACTCACTGAATATGCCTAGGAATTTTGATTCCATTCGTTACAATTTTTCTATATCCCGAACAGTCCACTTATTACTACTGCGGCCTATTGGGAACTAACAGAATTCACCATGTCACTCAGATTCGGCTCACCATATTTTGATAAATCTTTAAAAGTACAGAAATTACAAGAGCCTGCTACTGGGAACTAACTGAATTCACAAAGAAACAGTGTTTCAGTTCGTTAGAAAGTTGCTCTATCTTGATTAACAAGCTTATTACATTGAATCCCATTGAGAACGTACTGAATTCACCAAGATACTTAGTTACCGTTCCTTAAAATGTTGCTCTTTATTGAAAAGCACACTCATACAAGCATGTCCCAGTGGGAACTCACTTAATTCGCCTGGAAATTTTGATTCCATTCGTGAAAATTTTTCTATATCCCGAACAGTCCACTTATTACTACTGCGGCCACTTGGGATCTAACCCAATTCACCATGTTACTCAGATTCGGCTCACCATATTTTGATAAATCTTTAAAAGTACACATATTACAAGGGCCTGCTACTGGGAACTAACTGAATTCACAAGGATACACTGTTTCAGTTCGTAAAAACGTTGCTCTATCATGAATAACAAGCTTATTACATGCGAATCCTATTGGGAACCTACTGAATTCACCATGATACTTAGATTCCGTCCCTTGAAATGTGGCTATATATCAAAAAGCGCACTAATACAAGCATGTCCCATTGGGAACTCACTGAATTCGCCTAGAAATTTTGATTCCATTTGTGATAATTTTTCTATATCCCGACAGTCCACTTATTACTACTGCGGCCTATTGGGAACTAACCGAAATCACCATGTCACTCAAATTCGACTCAGGAAATTTTGATAAATCTTAAAAAGTACACATGTTACAAGAACCTGCTACTGGGAACTAACTGAATTCACAAAGAAACAGTGTTTCAGTTCATTAAAACGTTGCTCTATCTTGAATAACAAGCTTATTACATGGGAATCCTATTGGGAACCTACTGAATTCACCATGATACTTAGATTCCGTTCCTTTAAATGTTGCTCTATATCGAAAAGCACACTCATACAAGCATGTCCCATTGGGAACTCACTGAATTCGCCTAGGAATTTTGATTCCATTCGTTACAATTTTTCTATATCCCGAACAGTCCACTTATTACTACTGCGGCCTATTGGGAACTAACTGAATTCACCATGTTACTCTAATTCGGCTCACCATATTTTGATAAATCTTTAAAAGTACAGAAATTACAAGAGCCTGCTACTGGAAAGTAACTGAATTCACAAATAAACAGTGTTTCAGTTCGTTAGAAAGTTGCTCTATCTTGAATAACAAGCTTATTACATTGAATCCTATTGGGAACCTACTGAATTCACCATGATACTTAGATTCCGTTCCTTAAAATGTTGCTCTATATTGAAAAGCACACTCATACAAGCATGTCCCATTGGGAACTCACTATATTCGCCTAGAAATTTGGATTCCATTCGTGAAATTTTTTCTATATCCCGAACAGTCCACTTATTACTACTGCGGCCTATTGGGATCTAACCGAATTCACCATGTTACTCAGATTCGGCTCACCATATTTTGATAAATCTTTAAAAGTACACATATTACAAGGGCCTGCTACTGGGAACTAACTGAATTCACAAAGATACACTGTTTCAGTTCGTAAAAACGTTGCTCTATCTTGAATAACATGCTTATTACATTGAATCCTATTGGGAACGTACTGAATTCACCAAGATACTTATTACCGTTCCTTAAAATGTTGCTCTTTATTGAAAAGGACACTCATACAAGCATGTCCCATTGGGAACTCACTGAATTCGCCTAGAAATTTTGATTCCATTCGTGAAAATTTTTCTATATCCCGAACAGTCCACTTATTACTACTACGGCCTATTGGGAACTAACCGAATTCACCATGTTACTCAGATTCGGCTCACCATATTTTGATAAATCTTTAAAGTACACATATTACAAGGGCCTGCTACTGGGAACTAACTGAATTCACAAAGATACACTGTTTCAGTTCGTTAAAATGTTGCTCTATCTTGAATAACAAGCTTATTACATGGGAATCCTATTGGGAACCTACTGAATTCACAATGATACTTAGATTCCGTTCCTTTAAATGTTGCTCTTTATTGAAAAGCACACTCATACAAGCATTTCCCATTGGGAACTCACTTAATTCGTCTAGAAATTTTGATTCCATTCGTGAAATTTTTTCTATATCCCGAACAGTCCACTTATTACTACTACGGCCTATTGGGAACTAACCGAATTCACCATGTTACTCAGATTCGTCTCACCATATTTTGATAAATCTTTAAAGTACACATATTACAAGGGCCTGCTTCTGGGAACTAACTGAATTCACAAAGATACACTGGTTCAGTTCGTAAAAACGTTGCTCTATCTTGAATAACAAGCTTATTACATGCGAATCCTATTGGGAACCTACTGAATTCACCATGAGACTTAGATTCCGTCCCTTAAAATGTTGCTATATATCGAAAAGCACACTAATACAAGCATGTCCCATTGGGAACTCACTGAATTCGCCTAGAAATTTTGATTCCATTTGTGATAATTTTTCTATATCCCGACAGTCCACTTATTACTACTGCGGCCTATTGGGAACTAACCGAAATCACCATGTCACTCAGATTCGACTCAGGAAATTTTGATAAATCTTAAAAAGTACACATGTTACAAGAACCTGCTACTGGGAACTAAGTGAATACACAAAGATACACTGTTTAGGTTCGTTAAAACGTTGCTCTATCTTGAATAACAAGCTTATTACATGGGAATCCTATTGGGAACCTACTGAATTCACCATGATACTTACATTCCGTTCCTTTAAATGTTGCTCTATATCGAAAAGCACACTCATACAAGCATGTCCCATTGGGAACTCACTGAATTCGCCTAGGAATTTTGATTCCATTCGTTACAATTTTTCTATATCCCGAACAGTCCACTTATTACTACTGCGGCCTATTGGGAACTAACAGAATTCACCATGTTACTCTAATTCGGCTCACCATATTTTGATAAATCTTTAAAAGTACAGAAATTACAAGAGCCTGCTACTGGGAACTAACTGAATTCACAAAGAAACAGTGTTTCAGTTCGTTAGAAAGTTGCTCTATCTTGATTAACAAGCTTATTACATTGAATCCCATTGAGAACGTACTGAATTCACCAAGATACTTAGTTACCGTTCCTTAAAATGTTGCTCTTTATTGAAAAGCACACTCATACAAGCATGTCCCAGTGGGAACTCACTTAATTCGCCTGGAAATTTTGATTCCATTCGTGAAAATTTTTCTATATCCCGAACAGTCCACTTATTACTACTGCGGCCTATTGGGATCTAACCCAATTCACCATGTTACTCAGATTCGGCTCACCATATTTTGATAAATCTTTAAAAGTACACATATTACAAGGGCCTGCTACTGGGAACTAACTGAATTCACAAGGATACACTGTTTCAGTTCGTAAAAACGTTGCTCTATCATGAATAACAAGCTTATTACATGCGAATCCTATTGGGAACCTACTGAATTCACCATGATACTTAGATTCCGTCCCTTGAAATGTGGCTATATATCAAAAAGCGCACTAATACAAGCATGTCCCATTGGGAACTCACTGAATTCGCCTAGAAATTTTGATTCCATTTGTGATAATTTTTCTATATCCCGACAGTCCACTTATTACTACTGCGGCCTATTGGGAACTAACCGAAATCACCATGTCACTCAAATTCGACTCAGGAAATTTTGATAAATCTTAAAAAGTACACATGTTACAAGAACCTGCTACTGGGAACTAACTGAATTCACAAAGAAACAGTGTTTCAGTTCATTAAAACGTTGCTCTATCTTGAATAACAAGCTTATTACATGGGAATCCTATTGGGAACCTACTGAATTCACCATGATACTTAGATTCCGTTCCTTTAAATGTTGCTCTATATCGAAAAGCACACTCATACAAGCATGTCCCATTGGGAACTCACTGAATTCGCCTAGGAATTTTGATTCCATTCGTTACAATTTTTCTATATCCCGAAGAGTCCACTTATTACTACTGCGGCCTATTGGGAACTAACTGAATTCACCATGTTACTCTAATTCGGCTCACCATATTTTGATAAATCTTTAAAAGTACAGAAATTACAAGAGCCTGCTACTGGAAAGTAACTGAATTCACAAAGAAACAGTGTTTCAGTTCGTTAGAAAGTTGCTCTATATGAATAACAAGCTTATTACATTGAATCCTATTGGGAACCTACTGAATTCACCAAGATACTTAGTTACCGTTCCTTAAAATGTTGCTCTTTATTGAAAAGGACACTCATACAAGCATGTCCCAGTGGGAACTCACTTAATTCGCCTAGAAATTTTGATTCCATTCGTGAAAATTTTTCTATATCCCGAAGAGTCCACTTATTACTACTACGGCCTATTGGGAACTAACCGAATTCACCATGTTACTCAGATTCGGCTCACCATATTTTGATAAATCTTTAAAGTACACATATTACAAGGGCCTGCTACTGGGAACTAACTGAATTCACAAAGATACACTGGTTCAGTTCGTAAAAACGTTGCTCTATCTTGAATAACAAGCTTATTACATGCGAATCCTATTGGGAACCTACTGAATTCACCTTGATACTTAGATTCCGTCCCTTAAAATGTTGCTATATATCAAAAAGCACACTAATACAAGCATGTCCCAGTGGGAACTCACTTAATTCGCCAGGAAATTTTGATTCCATTCGTGAAAATTTTTCTATATCCCGAACAGTCCACTTATTACTACTGCGGCCTATTGGGATCTAACCCAATTCACCATGTTACTCAGATTCGGCTCACCATATTTTGATAAATCTTTAAAAGTACACATATTACAAGGGCCTGCTACTGGGAACTAACTGAATTCACAAGGATACACTGTTTCAGTTCGTAAAAACGTTGCTCTATCATGAATAACAAGCTTATTACATGCGAATCCTATTGGGAACCTACTGAATTCACCATGATACTTAGATTCCGTCCCTTGAAATGTGGCTATATATCAAAAAGCGCACTAATACAAGCATGTCCCATTGGGAACTCACTGAATTCGCCTAGAAATTTTGATTCCATTTGTGATAATTTTTCTATATCCCGACAGTCCACTTATTACTACTGCGGCCTATTGGGAACTAACCGAAATCACCATGTCACTCAAATTCGACTCAGGAAATTTTGATAAATCTTAAAAAGTACACATGTTACAAGAACCTGCTACTGGGAACTAACTGAATTCACAAAGAAACAGTGTTTCAGTTCATTAAAACGTTGCTCTATCTTGAATAACAAGCTTATTACATGGGAATCCTATTGGGAACCTACTGAATTCACCATGATACTTAGATTCCGTTCCTTTAAATGTTGCTCTATATCGAAAAGCACACTCATACAAGCATGTCCCATTGGGAACTCACTGAATTCGCCTAGGAATTTTGATTCCATTCGTTACAATTTTTCTATATCCCGAACAGTCCACTTATTACTACTGCGGCCTATTGGGAACTAACTGAATTCACCATGTTACTCTAATTCGGCTCACCATATTTTGATAAATCTTTAAAAGTACAGAAATTACAAGAGCCTGCTACTGGAAAGTAACTGAATTCACAAATAAACAGTGTTTCAGTTCGTTAGAAAGTTGCTCTATCTTGAATAACAAGCTTATTACATTGAATCCTATTGGGAACCTACTGAATTCACCATGATACTTAGATTCCGTTCCTTAAAATGTTGCTCTATATTGAAAAGCACACTCATACAAGCATGTCCCATTGGGAACTCACTATATTCGCCTAGAAATTTGGATTCCATTCGTGAAATTTTTTCTATATCCCGAACAGTCCACTTATTACTACTGCGGCCTATTGGGATCTAACCGAATTCACCATGTTACTCAGATTCGGCTCACCATATTTTGATAAATCTTTAAAAGTACACATATTACAAGGGCCTGCTACTGGGAACTAACTGAATTCACAAAGATACACTGTTTCAGTTCGTAAAAACGTTGCTCTATCTTGAATAACATGCTTATTACATTGAATCCTATTGGGAACGTACTGAATTCACCAAGATACTTATTACCGTTCCTTAAAATGTTGCTCTTTATTGAAAAGGACACTCATACAAGCATGTCCCATTGGGAACTCACTGAATTCGCCTAGAAATTTTGATTCCATTCGTGAAAATTTTTCTATATCCCGAACAGTCCACTTATTACTACTACGGCCTATTGGGAACTAACCGAATTCACCATGTTACTCAGATTCGGCTCACCATATTTTGATAAATCTTTAAAGTACACATATTACAAGGGCCTGCTACTGGGAACTAACTGAATTCACAAAGATACACTGTTTCAGTTCGTTAAAATGTTGCTCTATCTTGAATAACAAGCTTATTACATGGGAATCCTATTGGGAACCTACTGAATTCACAATGATACTTAGATTCCGTTCCTTTAAATGTTGCTCTTTATTGAAAAGCACACTCATACAAGCATTTCCCATTGGGAACTCACTTAATTCGTCTAGAAATTTTGATTCCATTCGTGAAAATTTTTCTATATCCCGAACAGTCCACTTATTACTACTACGGCCTATTGGGAACTAACCGAATTCACCATGTTACTCAGATTCGTCTCACCATATTTTGATAAATCTTTAAAGTACACATATTACAAGGGCCTGCTTCTGGGAACTAACTGAATTCACAAAGATACACTGGTTCAGTTCGTAAAAACGTTGCTCTATCTTGAATAACAAGCTTATTACATGCGAATCCTATTGGGAACCTACTGAATTCACCATGAGACTTAGATTCCGTCCCTTAAAATGTTGCTATATATCGAAAAGCACACTAATACAAGCATGTCCCATTGGGAACTCACTGAATTCGCCTAGAAATTTTGATTCCATTTGTGATAATTTTTCTATATCCCGACAGTCCACTTATTACTACTGCGGCCTATTGGGAACTAACCGAAATCACCATGTCACTCAGATTCGACTCAGGAAATTTTGATAAATCTTAAAAAGTACACATGTTACAAGAACCTGCTACTGGGAACTAAGTGAATACACAAAGATACACTGTTTAGGTTCGTTAAAACGTTGCTCTATCTTGAATAACAAGCTTATTACATGGGAATCCTATTGGGAACCTACTGAATTCACCATGATACTTACATTCCGTTCCTTTAAATGTTGCTCTATATCGAAAAGCACACTCATACAAGCATGTCCCATTGGGAACTCACTGAATTCGCCTAGGAATTTTGATTCCATTCGTTACAATTTTTCTATATCCCGAACAGTCCACTTATTACTACTGCGGCCTATTGGGAACTAACAGAATTCACCATGTTACTCTAATTCGGCTCACCATATTTTGATAAATCTTTAAAAGTACAGAAATTACAAGAGCCTGCTACTGGGAACTAACTGAATTCACAAAGAAACAGTGTTTCAGTTCGTTAGAAAGTTGCTCTATCTTGATTAACAAGCTTATTACATTGAATCCCATTGAGAACGTACTGAATTCACCAAGATACTTAGTTACCGTTCCTTAAAATGTTGCTCTTTATTGAAAAGCACACTCATACAAGCATGTCCCAGTGGGAACTCACTTAATTCGCCTGGAAATTTTGATTCCATTCGTGAAAATTTTTCTATATCCCGAACAGTCCACTTATTACTACTGCGGCCTATTGGGATCTAACCCAATTCACCATGTTACTCAGATTCGGCTCACCATATTTTGATAAATCTTTAAAAGTACACATATTACAAGGGCCTGCTACTGGGAACTAACTGAATTCACAAGGATACACTGTTTCAGTTCGTAAAAACGTTGCTCTATCATGAATAACAAGCTTATTACATGCGAATCCTATTGGGAACCTACTGAATTCACCATGATACTTAGATTCCGTCCCTTGAAATGTGGCTATATATCAAAAAGCGCACTAATACAAGCATGTCCCATTGGGAACTCACTGAATTCGCCTAGAAATTTTGATTCCATTTGTGATAATTTTTCTATATCCCGACAGTCCACTTATTACTACTGCGGCCTATTGGGAACTAACCGAAATCACCATGTCACTCAAATTCGACTCAGGAAATTTTGATAAATCTTAAAAAGTACACATGTTACAAGAACCTGCTACTGGGAACTAACTGAATTCACAAAGAAACAGTGTTTCAGTTCATTAAAACGTTGCTCTATCTTGAATAACAAGCTTATTACATGGGAATCCTATTGGGAACCTACTGAATTCACCATGATACTTAGATTCCGTTCCTTTAAATGTTGCTCTATATCGAAAAGCACACTCATACAAGCATGTCCCATTGGGAACTCACTGAATTCGCCTAGGAATTTTGATTCCATTCGTTACAATTTTTCTATATCCCGAACAGTCCACTTATTACTACTGCGGCCTATTGGGAACTAACTGAATTCACCATGTTACTCTAATTCGGCTCACCATATTTTGATAAATCTTTAAAAGTACAGAAATTACAAGAGCCTGCTACTGGAAAGTAACTGAATTCACAAAGAAACAGTGTTTCAGTTCGTTAGAAAGTTGCTCTATATGAATAACAAGCTTATTACATTGAATCCTATTGGGAACCTACTGAATTCACCAAGATACTTAGTTACCGTTCCTTAAAATGTTGCTCTTTATTGAAAAGGACACTCATACAAGCATGTCCCAGTGGGAACTCACTTAATTCGCCTAGAAATTTTGATTCCATTCGTGAAAATTTTTCTATATCCCGAAGAGTCCACTTATTACTACTACGGCCTATTGGGAACTAACCGAATTCACCATGTTACTCAGATTCGGCTCACCATATTTTGATAAATCTTTAAAGTACACATATTACAAGGGCCTGCTACTGGGAACTAACTGAATTCACAAAGATACACTGGTTCAGTTCGTAAAAACGTTGCTCTATCTTGAATAACAAGCTTATTACATGCGAATCCTATTGGGAACCTACTGAATTCACCTTGATACTTAGATTCCGTCCCTTAAAATGTTGCTATATATCAAAAAGCACACTAATACAAGCATGTCCCATTGGGAACTCACTGAATTCGCCTAGAAATTTTGATTCCATTTGTGATAATTTTTCTATATCCCGACAGTCCACTTATTACTACTGCGGCCTATTGGGAACTAACCGAAATCACCATGTCACTCAGATTTGACTCAGGAAATTTTGATAAATCTTAAAAAGTACACATGTTACAAGAACCTGCTACTGGGAACTAAGTGAATACACAAAGATACACTGTTTAGGTTCGTTAAAACGTTGCTCTATCTTGAATAACAAGCTTATTACATGGGAATCCTATTGGGAACCTACTGAATTCACCATGATACTTAGATTCCGTTCCTTTAAATGTTGCTCTATATCGAAAAGCACACTCATACAAGCATGTCCCATTGGGAACTCACTGAATATGCCTAGGAATTTTGATTCCATTCGTTACAATTTTTCTATATCCCGAACAGTCCACTTATTACTACTGCGGCCTATTGGGAACTAACAGAATTCACCATGTCACTCAGATTCGGCTCACCATATTTTGATAAATCTTTAAAAGTACAGAAATTACAAGAGCCTGCTACTGGGAACTAACTGAATTCACAAAGAAACAGTGTTTCAGTTCGTTAGAAAGTTGCTCTATCTTGATTAACAAGCTTATTACATTGAATCCCATTGAGAACGTACTGAATTCACCAAGATACTTAGTTACCGTTCCTTAAAATGTTGCTCTTTATTGAAAAGCACACTCATACAAGCATGTCCCAGTGGGAACTCACTTAATTCGCCTGGAAATTTTGATTCCATTCGTGAAAATTTTTCTATATCCCGAACAGTCCACTTATTACTACTGCGGCCTATTGGGATCTAACCCAATTCACCATGTTACTCAGATTCGGCTCACCATATTTTGATAAATCTTTAAAAGTACACATATTACAAGGGCCTGCTACTGGGAACTAACTGAATTCACAAGGATACACTGTTTCAGTTCGTAAAAACGTTGCTCTATCATGAATAACAAGCTTATTACATGCGAATCCTATTGGGAACCTACTGAATTCACCATGATACTTAGATTCCGTCCCTTGAAATGTGGCTATATATCAAAAAGCGCACTAATACAAGCATGTCCCATTGGGAACTCACTGAATTCGCCTAGAAATTTTGATTCCATTTGTGATAATTTTTCTATATCCCGACAGTCCACTTATTACTACTGCGGCCTATTGGGAACTAACCGAAATCACCATGTCACTCAAATTCGACTCAGGAAATTTTGATAAATCTTAAAAAGTACACATGTTACAAGAACCTGCTACTGGGAACTAACTGAATTCACAAAGAAACAGTGTTTCAGTTCATTAAAACGTTGCTCTATCTTGAATAACAAGCTTATTACATGGGAATCCTATTGGGAACCTACTGAATTCACCATGATACTTAGATTCCGTTCCTTTAAATGTTGCTCTATATCGAAAAGCACACTCATACAAGCATGTCCCATTGGGAACTCACTGAATTCGCCTAGGAATTTTGATTCCATTCGTTACAATTTTTCTATATCCCGAACAGTCCACTTATTACTACTGCGGCCTATTGGGAACTAACTGAATTCACCATGTTACTCTAATTCGGCTCACCATATTTTGATAAATCTTTAAAAGTACAGAAATTACAAGAGCCTGCTACTGGAAAGTAACTGAATTCACAAATAAACAGTGTTTCAGTTCGTTAGAAAGTTGCTCTATCTTGAATAACAAGCTTATTACATTGAATCCTATTGGGAACCTACTGAATTCACCATGATACTTAGATTCCGTTCCTTAAAATGTTGCTCTATTTTGAAAAGCACACTCATACAAGCATGTCCCATTGGGAACTCACTATATTCGCCTAGAAATTTGGATTCCATTCGTGAAATTTTTTCTATATCCCGAACAGTCCACTTATTACTACTGCGGCCTATTGGGATCTAACCGAATTCACCATGTTACTCAGATTCGGCTCACCATATTTTGATAAATCTTTAAAAGTACACATATTACAAGGGCCTGCTACTGGGAACTAACTGAATTCACAAAGATACACTGTTTCAGTTCGTAAAAACGTTGCTCTATCTTGAATAACATGCTTATTACATTGAATCCTATTGGGAACGTACTGAATTCACCAAGATACTTATTACCGTTCCTTAAAATGTTGCTCTTTATTGAAAAGGACACTCATACAAGCATGTCCCATTGGGAACTCACTGAATTCGCCTAGAAATTTTGATTCCATTCGTGAAAATTTTTCTATATCCCGAACAGTCCACTTATTACTACTACGGCCTATTGGGAACTAACCGAATTCACCATGTTACTCAGATTCGGCTCACCATATTTTGATAAATCTTTAAAGTACACATATTACAAGGGCCTGCTACTGGGAACTAACTGAATTCACAAAGATACACTGTTTCAGTTCGTTAAAATGTTGCTCTATCTTGAATAACAAGCTTATTACATGGGAATCCTATTGGGAACCTACTGAATTCACAATGATACTTAGATTCCGTTCCTTTAAATGTTGCTCTTTATTGAAAAGCACACTCATACAAGCATTTCCCATTGGGAACTCACTTAATTCGTCTAGAAATTTTGATTCCATTCGTGAAAATTTTTCTATATCCCGAACAGTCCACTTATTACTACTACGGCCTATTGGGAACTAACCGAATTCACCATGTTACTCAGATTCGTCTCACCATATTTTGATAAATCTTTAAAGTACACATATTACAAGGGCCTGCTTCTGGGAACTAACTGAATTCACAAAGATACACTGGTTCAGTTCGTAAAAACGTTGCTCTATCTTGAATAACAAGCTTATTACATGCGAATCCTATTGGGAACATACTGAATTCACCATGAGACTTAGATTCCGTCCCTTAAAATGTTGCTATATATCGAAAAGCACACTAATACAAGCATGTCCCATTGGGAACTCACTGAATTCGCCTAGAAATTTTGATTCCATTTGTGATAATTTTTCTATATCCCGACAGTCCACTTATTACTAATGCGGCCTATTGTGAACTAACCGAAATCACCATGTCACTCAGATTCGACTCAGGAAATTTTGATAAATCTTAAAAAATACACATGTTACAAGAACCAGCTACTGGGAACTAACTGAATTCACAAAGATACACTGTTTCCGTTCGTTAAAATGTTGCTCTATCTTGAATAACAAGCTTATTACATGGGAATCCTATTGGGAACCTACTGAATTCACAATGATACTTAGATTCCGTTCCTTTAAATGTTGCTCTTTATTGAAAAGCACACTCTTACAAGCATGTCCCATTGGGAACTCACTATATTCGCCTAGAAATTTTGATTCCATTCGTGAAAATTTTTCTATATCCCGAACAGTCCACTTATTACTACTGCGGCCTATTGGGATCTAACCCAATTCACCATGTTACTCAGATTCGGCTCACCAAATTTGATAAATCTTTAAAATTACACATATTACAAGGACCTGCTACTGGGAACTAACTGAATTCACAAAGATACACTGGTTCAGTTCGTAAAAACGTTGCTCTATCATGAATAACAAGCTTATTACATGCGAATCCTATTCGGAACCTACTGAATTCACCATGATACTTAGATTCCGTCCCTTGAAATGTGGCTATATATCAAAAAGCGCACTAATACAAGCATGTCCCATTGGGAACTCACTGAATTCGCCTAGAAATTTTGATTCCATTTGTGATAATTTTTCTATATCCCGACAGTTCACTTATTACTACTGCGGCCTATTGGGAACTAACCGAAATCACCATGTCACTCAGATTCGACTCAGGAAATTTTGATAAATCTTTAAAAGTACACATGTTACAAGAACCTGCTACTGGGAACTAACTGAATTCACAAAGAAACAGTGTTTCAGTTCGTTAAAACGTTGCTCTATCTTGATTAACAAGCTTATTACATTGAATCCCATTGAGAACGTACTGAATTCACCAAGATACTTAGTTACCGTTCCTTAAAATGTTGCTCTTTATTGAAAAGCACACTCATACAAGCATGTCCCAGTGGGAACTCACTTAATTCGCCTGGAAATTTTGATTCCATTCGTGAAAATTTTTCTATATCCCGAACAGTCCACTTATTACTACTGCGGCCTATTGGGATCTAACCCAATTCACCATGTTACTCAGATTCGGCTCACCATATTTTGATAAATCTTTAAAAGTACACATATTACAAGGGCCTGCTACTGGGAACTAACTGAATTCACAAGGATACACTGTTTCAGTTCGTAAAAACGTTGCTCTATCATGAATAACAAGCTTATTACATGCGAATCCTATTGGGAACCTACTGAATTCACCATGATACTTAGATTCCGTCCCTTGAAATGTGGCTATATATCAAAAAGCGCACTAATACAAGCATGTCCCATTGGGAACTCACTGAATTCGCCTAGAAATTTTGATTCCATTTGTGATAATTTTTCTATATCCCGACAGTCCACTTATTACTACTGCGGCCTATTGGGAACTAACCGAAATCACCATGTCACTCAAATTCGACTCAGGAAATTTTGATAAATCTTAAAAAGTACACATGTTACAAGAACCTGCTACTGGGAACTAACTGAATTCACAAAGAAACAGTGTTTCAGTTCATTAAAACGTTGCTCTATCTTGAATAACAAGCTTATTACATGGGAATCCTATTGGGAACCTACTGAATTCACCATGATACTTAGATTCCGTTCCTTTAAATGTTGCTCTATATCGAAAAGCACACTCATACAAGCATGTCCCATTGGGAACTCACTGAATTCGCCTAGGAATTTTGATTCCATTCGTTACAATTTTTCTATATCCCGAACAGTCCACTTATTACTACTGCGGCCTATTGGGAACTAACTGAATTCACCATGTTACTCTAATTCGGCTCACCATATTTTGATAAATCTTTAAAAGTACAGAAATTACAAGAGCCTGCTACTGGAAAGTAACTGAATTCACAAAGAAACAGTGTTTCAGTTCGTTAGAAAGTTGCTCTATATGAATAACAAGCTTATTACATTGAATCCTATTGGGAACCTACTGAATTCACCAAGATACTTAGTTACCGTTCCTTAAAATGTTGCTCTTTATTGAAAAGGACACTCATACAAGCATGTCCCAGTGGGAACTCACTTAATTCGCCTAGAAATTTTGATTCCATTCGTGAAAATTTTTCTATATCCCGAAGAGTCCACTTATTACTACTACGGCCTATTGGGAACTAACCGAATTCACCATGTTACTCAGATTCGGCTCACCATATTTTGATAAATCTTTAAAGTACACATATTACAAGGGCCTGCTACTGGGAACTAACTGAATTCACAAAGATACACTGGTTCAGTTCGTAAAAACGTTGCTCTATCTTGAATAACAAGCTTATTACATGTGAATCCTATTGGGAACCTACTGAATTCACCTTGATACTTAGATTCCGTCCCTTAAAATGTTGCTATATATCAAAAAGCACACTAATACAAGCATGTCCCATTGGGAACTCACTGAATTCGCCTAGAAATTTTGATTCCATTTGTGATAATTTTTCTATATCCCGACAGTCCACTTATTACTACTGCGGCCTATTGGGAACTAACCGAAATCACCATGTCACTCAGATTCGACTCAGGAAATTTTGATAAATCTTAAAAAGTACACATGTTACAAGAACCTGCTACTGGGAACTAAGTGAATACACAAAGATACACTGTTTAGGTTCGTTAAAACGTTGCTCTATCTTGAATAACAAGCTTATTACATGGGAATCCTATTGGGAACCTACTGAATTCACCATGATACTTAGATTCCGTTCCTTTAAATGTTGCTCTATATCGAAAAGCACACTCATACAAGCATGTCCCATTGGGAACTCACTGAATATGCCTAGGAATTTTGATTCCATTCGTTACAATTTTTCTATATCCCGAACAGTCCACTTATTACTACTGCGGCCTATTGGGAACTAACAGAATTCACCATGTCACTCAGATTCGGCTCACCATATTTTGATAAATCTTTAAAAGTACAGAAATTACAAGAGCCTGCTACTGGGAACTAACTGAATTCACAAAGAAACAGTGTTTCAGTTCGTTAGAAAGTTGCTCTATCTTGATTAACAAGCTTATTACATTGAATCCCATTGAGAACGTACTGAATTCACCAAGATACTTAGTTACCGTTCCTTAAAATGTTGCTCTTTATTGAAAAGCACACTCATACAAGCATGTCCCAGTGGGAACTCACTTAATTCGCCTGGAAATTTTGATTCCATTCGTGAAAATTTTTCTATATCCCGAACAGTCCACTTATTACTACTGCGGCCTATTGGGATCTAACCCAATTCACCATGTTACTCAGATTCGGCTCACCATATTTTGATAAATCTTTAAAAGTACACATATTACAAGGGCCTGCTACTGGGAACTAACTGAATTCACAAGGATACACTGTTTCAGTTCGTAAAAACGTTGCTCTATCATGAATAACAAGCTTATTACATGCGAATCCTATTGGGAACCTACTGAATTCACCATGATACTTAGATTCCGTCCCTTGAAATGTGGCTATATATCAAAAAGCGCACTAATACAAGCATGTCCCATTGGGAACTCACTGAATTCGCCTAGAAATTTTGATTCCATTTGTGATAATTTTTCTATATCCCGACAGTCCACTTATTACTACTGCGGCCTATTGGGAACTAACCGAAATCACCATGTCACTCAAATTCGACTCAGGAAATTTTGATAAATCTTAAAAAGTACACATGTTACAAGAACCTGCTACTGGGAACTAACTGAATTCACAAAGAAACAGTGTTTCAGTTCATTAAAACGTTGCTCTATCTTGAATAACAAGCTTATTACATGGGAATCCTATTGGGAACCTACTGAATTCACCATGATACTTAGATTCCGTTCCTTTAAATGTTGCTCTATATCGAAAAGCACACTCATACAAGCATGTCCCATTGGGAACTCACTGAATTCGCCTAGGAATTTTGATTCCATTCGTTACAATTTTTCTATATCCCGAACAGTCCACTTATTACTACTGCGGCCTATTGGGAACTAACTGAATTCACCATGTTACTCTAATTCGGCTCACCATATTTTGATAAATCTTTAAAAGTACAGAAATTACAAGAGCCTGCTACTGGAAAGTAACTGAATTCACAAATAAACAGTGTTTCAGTTCGTTAGAAAGTTGCTCTATCTTGAATAACAAGCTTATTACATTGAATCCTATTGGGAACCTACTGAATTCACCATGATACTTAGATTCCGTTCCTTAAAATGTTGCTCTATATTGAAAAGCACACTCATACAAGCATGTCCCATTGGGAACTCACTATATTCGCCTAGAAATTTGGATTCCATTCGTGAAATTTTTTCTATATCCCGAACAGTCCACTTATTACTACTGCGGCCTATTGGGATCTAACCGAATTCACCATGTTACTCAGATTCGGCTCACCATATTTTGATAAATCTTTAAAAGTACACATATTACAAGGGCCTGCTACTGGGAACTAACTGAATTCACAAAGATACACTGTTTCAGTTCGTAAAAACGTTGCTCTATCTTGAATAACATGCTTATTACATTGAATCCTATTGGGAACGTACTGAATTCACCAAGATACTTATTACCGTTCCTTAAAATGTTGCTCTTTATTGAAAAGGACACTCATACAAGCATGTCCCATTGGGAACTCACTGAATTCGCCTAGAAATTTTGATTCCATTCGTGAAAATTTTTCTATATCCCGAACAGTCCACTTATTACTACTACGGCCTATTGGGAACTAACCGAATTCACCATGTTACTCAGATTCGGCTCACCATATTTTGATAAATCTTTAAAGTACACATATTACAAGGGCCTGCTACTGGGAACTAACTGAATTCACAAAGATACACTGTTTCAGTTCGTTAAAATGTTGCTCTATCTTGAATAACAAGCTTATTACATGGGAATCCTATTGGGAACCTACTGAATTCACAATGATACTTAGATTCCGTTCCTTTAAATGTTGCTCTTTATTGAAAAGCACACTCATACAAGCATTTCCCATTGGGAACTCACTTAATTCGTCTAGAAATTTTGATTCCATTCGTGAAAATTTTTCTATATCCCGAACAGTCCACTTATTACTACTACGGCCTATTGGGAACTAACCGAATTCACCATGTTACTCAGATTCGTCTCACCATATTTTGATAAATCTTTAAAGTACACATATTACAAGGGCCTGCTTCTGGGAACTAACTGAATTCACAAAGATACACTGGTTCAGTTCGTAAAAACGTTGCTCTATCTTGAATAACAAGCTTATTACATGCGAATCCTATTGGGAACCTACTGAATTCACCATGAGACTTAGATTCCGTCCCTTAAAATGTGGCTATATATCGAAAAGCACACTAATACAAGCATGTCCCATTGGGAACTCACTGAATTCGCCTAGAAATTTTGATTCCATTTGTGATAATTTTTCTATATCCCGACAGTCCACTTATTACTAATGCGGCCTATTGTGAACTAACCGAAATCACCATGTCACTCAGATTCGACTCAGGAAATTTTGATAAATCTTAAAAAATACACATGTTACAAGAACCAGCTACTGGGAACTAACTGAATTCACAAAGATACACTGTTTCCGTTCGTTAAAATGTTGCTCTATCTTGAATAACAAGCTTATTACATGGGAATCCTATTGGGAACCTACTGAATTCACAATGATACTTAGATTCCGTTCCTTTAAATGTTGCTCTTTATTGAAAAGCACACTCATACAAGCATGTCCCATTGGGAACTCACTATATTCGCCTAGAAATTTTGATTCCATTCGTGAAAATTTTTCTATATCCCGAACAGTCCACTTATTACTACTGCGGCCTATTGGGATCTAACCCAATTCACCATGTTACTCAGATTCGGCTCACCAAATTTGATAAATCTTTAAAATTACACATATTACAAGGACCTGCTACTGGGAACTAACTGAATTCACAAAGATACACTGGTTCAGTTCGTAAAAACGTTGCTCTATCATGAATAACAAGCTTATTACATGCGAATCCTATTGGGAACCTACTGAATTCACCATGATACTTAGATTCCGTCCCTTGAAATGTGGCTATATATCAAAAAGCGCACTAATACAAGCATGTCCCATTGGGAACTCACTGAATTCGCCTAGAAATTTTGATTCCATTTGTGATAATTTTTCTATATCCCGACAGTTCACTTATTACTACTGCGGCCTATTGGGAACTAACCGAAATCACCATGTCACTCAGATTCGACTCAGGAAATTTTGATAAATCTTTAAAAGTACACATGTTACAAGAACCTGCTACTGGGAACTAACTGAATTCACAAAGAAACAGTGTTTCAGTTCGTTAGAAAGTTGCTCTATCTTGATTAACAAGCTTATTACATTGAATCCCATTGAGAACGTACTGAATTCACCAAGATACTTAGTTACCGTTCCTTAAAATGTTGCTCTTTATTGAAAAGCACACTCATACAAGCATGTCCCAGTGGGAACTCACTTAATTCGCCTGGAAATTTTGATTCCATTCGTGAAAATTTTTCTATATCCCGAACAGTCCACTTATTACTACTGCGGCCTATTGGGATCTAACCCAATTCACCATGTTACTCAGATTCGGCTCACCATATTTTGATAAATCTTTAAAAGTACACATATTACAAGGGCCTGCTACTGGGAACTAACTGAATTCACAAGGATACACTGTTTCAGTTCGTAAAAACGTTGCTCTATCATGAATAACAAGCTTATTACATGCGAATCCTATTGGGAACCTACTGAATTCACCATGATACTTAGATTCCGTCCCTTGAAATGTGGCTATATATCAAAAAGCGCACTAATACAAGCATGTCCCATTGGGAACTCACTGAATTCGCCTAGAAATTTTGATTCCATTTGTGATAATTTTTCTATATCCCGACAGTCCACTTATTACTACTGCGGCCTATTGGGAACTAACCGAAATCACCATGTCACTCAAATTCGACTCAGGAAATTTTGATAAATCTTAAAAAGTACACATGTTACAAGAACCTGCTACTGGGAACTAACTGAATTCACAAAGAAACAGTGTTTCAGTTCATTAAAACGTTGCTCTATCTTGAATAACAAGCTTATTACATGGGAATCCTATTGGGAACCTACTGAATTCACCATGATACTTAGATTCCGTTCCTTTAAATGTTGCTCTATATCGAAAAGCACACTCATACAAGCATGTCCCATTGGGAACTCACTGAATTCGCCTAGGAATTTTGATTCCATTCGTTACAATTTTTCTATATCCCGAACAGTCCACTTATTACTACTGCGGCCTATTGGGAACTAACTGAATTCACCATGTTACTCTAATTCGGCTCACCATATTTTGATAAATCTTTAAAAGTACAGAAATTACAAGAGCCTGCTACTGGAAAGTAACTGAATTCACAAAGAAACAGTGTTTCAGTTCGTTAGAAAGTTGCTCTATCTTGAATAACAAGCTTATTACATTGAATCCTATTGGGAACCTACTGAATTCACCATGATACTTAGATTCCGTTCCTTAAAATGTTGCTCTATATTGAAAAGCACACTCATACAAGCATGTCCCATTGGGAACTCACTATATTCGCCTAGAAATTTTGATTCCATTCGTGAAATTTTTTCTATATCCCGAACAGTCCACTTATTACTACTGCGGCCTATTGGGATCTAACCGAATTCACCATGTTACTCAGATTCGGCTCACCATATTTTGATAAATCTTTAAAAGTACACATATTACAAGGGCCTGCTACTGGGAACTAACTGAATTCACAAAGATACACTGTTTCAGTTCGTAAAAACGTTGCTCTATCTTGAATAACATGCTTATTACATTGAATCCTATTGGGAACGTACTGAATTCACCAAGATACTTATTACCGTTCCTTAAAATGTTGCTCTTTATTGAAAAGGACACTCATACAAGCATGTCCCATTGGGAACTCACTGAATTCGCCTAGAAATTTTGATTCCATTCGTGAAAATTTTTCTATATCCCGAACAGTCCACTTATTACTACTACGGCCTATTGGGAACTAACCGAATTAACCATGTTACTCAGATTCGGCTCACCATATTTTGATAAATCTTTAAAGTACACATATTACAAGGGCCTGCTACTGGGAACTAACTGAATTCACAAAGATACACTGTTTCAGTTCGTTAAAATGTTGCTCTATCTTGAATAACAAGCTTATTACATGGGAATCCTATTGGGAACCTACTGAATTCACAATGATACTTAGATTCCGTTCCTTTAAATGTTGCTCTTTATTGAAAAGCACACTCATACAAGCATTTCCCATTGGGAACTCACTTAATTCGTCTAGAAATTTTGATTCCATTCGTGAAAATTTTTCTATATCCCGAACAGTCCACTTATTACTACTACGGCCTATTGGGAACTAACCGAATTCACCATGTTACTCAGATTCGGCTCACCATATTTTGATAAATCTTTAAAGTACACATATTACAAGGGCCTGCTTCTGGGAACTAACTGAATTCACAAAGATACACTGGTTCAGTTCGTAAAAACGTTGCTCTATCTTGAATAACAAGCTTATTACATGCGAATCCTATTGGGAACCTACTGAATTCACCATGAGACTTAGATTCCGTCCCTTAAAATGTTGCTCTATATCGAAAAGCACACTCATACAAGCATGTCCCATTGGGAACTCACTGAATTCGCCTAGGAATTTTGATTCCATTCGTTACAATTTTTCTATATCCCGAACAGTCCACTTATTACTACTGCGGCCTATTGGGAACTAACTGAATTCACCATGTTACTCTAATTCGGCTCACCATATTTTGATAAATCTTTAAAAGTACAGAAATTACAAGAGCCTGCTACTGGAAAGTAACTGAATTCACAAAGAAACAGTGTTTCAGTTCGTTAGAAAGTTGCTCTATATGAATAACAAGCTTATTACATTGAATCCTATTGGGAACCTACTGAATTCACCAAGATACTTAGTTACCGTTCCTTAAAATGTTGCTCTTTATTGAAAAGGACACTCATACAAGCATGTCCCTTGGGAACTCACTTAATTCGCCTAGAAATTTTGATTCCATTCGTGAAAATTTTTCTATATCCCGAAGAGTCCACTTATTACTACTACGGCCTATTGGGAACTAACCGAATTCACCATGTTACTCAGATTCGGCTCACCATATTTTGATAAATCTTTAAAGTACACATATTACAAGGGCCTGCTACTGGGAACTAACTGAATTCACAAAGATACACTGGTTCAGTTCGTAAAAACGTTGCTCTATCTTGAATAACAAGCTTATTACATGCGAATCCTATTGGGAACCTACTGAATTCACCTTGATACTTAGATTCCGTCCCTTAAAATGTTGCTATATATCAAAAAGCACACTAATACAAGCATGTCCCATTGGGAACTCACTGAATTCGCCTAGAAATTTTGATTCCATTTGTGATAATTTTTCTATATCCCGACAGTCCACTTATTACTACTGCGGCCTATTGGGAACTAACCGAAATCACCATGTCACTCAGATTCGACTCAGGAAATTTTGATAAATCTTAAAAAGTACACATGTTACAAGAACCTGCTACTGGGAACTAAGTGAATACACAAAGATACACTGTTTAGGTTCGTTAAAACGTTGCTCTATCTTGAATAACAAGCTTATTACATGGGAATCCTATTGGGAACCTACTGAATTCACCATGATACTTAGATTCCGTTCCTTTAAATGTTGCTCTATATCGAAAAGCACACTCATACAAGCATGTCCCATTGGGAACTCACTGAATATGCCTAGGAATTTTGATTCCATTCGTTACAATTTTTCTATATCCCGAACAGTCCACTTATTACTACTGCGGCCTATTGGGAACTAACAGAATTCACCATGTCACTCAGATTCGGCTCACCATATTTTGATAAATCTTTAAAAGTACAGAAATTACAAGAGCCTGCTACTGGGAACTAACTGAATTCACAAAGAAACAGTGTTTCAGTTCGTTAGAAAGTTGCTCTATCTTGATTAACAAGCTTATTACATTGAATCCCATTGAGAACGTACTGAATTCACCAAGATACTTAGTTACCGTTCCTTAAAATGTTGCTCTTTATTGAAAAGCACACTCATACAAGCATGTCCCAGTGGGAACTCACTTAATTCGCCTGGAAATTTTGATTCCATTCGTGAAAATTTTTCTATATCCCGAACAGTCCACTTATTACTACTGCGGCCTATTGGGATCTAACCCAATTCACCATGTTACTCAGATTCGGCTCACCATATTTTGATAAATCTTTAAAAGTACACATATTACAAGGGCCTGCTACTGGGAACTAACTGAATTCACAAGGATACACTGTTTCAGTTCGTAAAAACGTTGCTCTATCATGAATAACAAGCTTATTACATGCGAATCCTATTGGGAACCTACTGAATTCACCATGATACTTAGATTCCGTCCCTTGAAATGTGGCTATATATCAAAAAGCGCACTAATACAAGCATGTCCCATTGGGAACTCACTGAATTCGCCTAGAAATTTTGATTCCATTTGTGATAATTTTTCTATATCCCGACAGTCCACTTATTACTACTGCGGCCTATTGGGAACTAACCGAAATCACCATGTCACTCAAATTCGACTCAGGAAATTTTGATAAATCTTAAAAAGTACACATGTTACAAGAACCTGCTACTGGGAACTAACTGAATTCACAAAGAAACAGTGTTTCAGTTCATTAAAACGTTGCTCTATCTTGAATAACAAGCTTATTACATGGGAATCCTATTGGGAACCTACTGAATTCACCATGATACTTAGATTCCGTTCCTTTAAATGTTGCTCTATATCGAAAAGCACACTCATACAAGCATGTCCCATTGGGAACTCACTGAATTCGCCTAGGAATTTTGATTCCATTCGTTACAATTTTTCTATATCCCGAACAGTCCACTTATTACTACTGCGGCCTATTGGGAACTAACTGAATTCACCATGTTACTCTAATTCGGCTCACCATATTTTGATAAATCTTTAAAAGTACAGAAATTACAAGAGCCTGCTACTGGAAAGTAACTGAATTCACAAATAAACAGTGTTTCAGTTCGTTAGAAAGTTGCTCTATCTTGAATAACAAGCTTATTACATTGAATCCTATTGGGAACCTACTGAATTCACCATGATACTTAGATTCCGTTCCTTAAAATGTTGCTCTATATTGAAAAGCACACTCATACAAGCATGTCCCATTGGGAACTCACTATATTCGCCTAGAAATTTGGATTCCATTCGTGAAATTTTTTCTATATCCCGAACAGTCCACTTATTACTACTGCGGCCTATTGGGATCTAACCGAATTCACCATGTTACTCAGATTCGGCTCACCATATTTTGATAAATCTTTAAAAGTACACATATTACAAGGGCCTGCTACTGGGAACTAACTGAATTCACAAAGATACACTGTTTCAGTTCGTAAAAACGTTGCTCTATCTTGAATAACATGCTTATTACATTGAATCCTATTGGGAACGTACTGAATTCACCAAGATACTTATTACCGTTCCTTAAAATGTTGCTCTTTATTGAAAAGGACACTCATACAAGCATGTCCCATTGGGAACTCACTGAATTCGCCTAGAAATTTTGATTCCATTCGTGAAAATTTTTCTATATCCCGAACAGTCCACTTATTACTACTACGGCATATTGGGAACTAACCGAATTCACCATGTTACTCAGATTCGGCTCACCATATTTTGATAAATCTTTAAAGTACACATATTACAAGGGCCTGCTACTGGGAACTAACTGAATTCACAAAGATACACTGTTTCAGTTCGTTAAAATGTTGCTCTATCTTGAATAACAAGCTTATTACATGGGAATCCTATTGGGAACCTACTGAATTCACAATGATACTTAGATTCCGTTCCTTTAAATGTTGCTCTTTATTGAAAAGCACACTCATACAAGCATTTCCCATTGGGAACTCACTTAATTCGTCTAGAAATTTTGATTCCATTCGTGAAAATTTTTCTATATCCCGAACAGTCCACTTATTACTACTACGGCCTATTGGGAACTAACCGAATTCACCATGTTACTCAGATTCGTCTCACCATATTTTGATAAATCTTTAAAGTACACATATTACAAGGGCCTGCTTCTGGGAACTAACTGAATTCACAAAGATACACTGGTTCAGTTCGTAAAAACGTTGCTCTATCTTGAATAACAAGCTTATTACATGCGAATCCTATTGGGAACCTACTGAATTCACCATGAGACTTAGATTCCGTCCCTTAAAATGTGGCTATATATCGAAAAGCACACTAATACAAGCATGTCCCATTGGGAACTCACTGAATTCGCCTAGAAATTTTGATTCCATTTGTGATAATTTTTCTATATCCCGACAGTCCACTTATTACTAATGCGGCCTATTGTGAACTAACCGAAATCACCATGTCACTCAGATTCGACTCAGGAAATTTTGATAAATCTTAAAAAATACACATGTTACAAGAACCAGCTACTGGGAACTAACTGAATTCACAAAGATACACTGTTTCCGTTCGTTAAAATGTTGCTCTATCTTGAATAACAAGCTTATTACATGGGAATCCTATTGGGAACCTACTGAATTCACAATGATACTTAGATTCCGTTCCTTTAAATGTTGCTCTTTATTGAAAAGCACACTCATACAAGCATGTCCCATTGGGAACTCACTATATTCGCCTAGAAATTTTGATTCCATTCGTGAAAATTTTTCTATATCCCGAACAGTCCACTTATTACTACTGCGGCCTATTGGGATCTAACCCAATTCAACATGTTACTCAGATTCGGCTCACCAAATTTGATAAATCTTTAAAATTACACATATTACAAGGACCTGCTACTGGGAACTAACTGAATTCACAAAGATACACTGGTTCAGTTCGTAAAAACGTTGCTCTATCATGAATAACAAGCTTATTACATGCAAATCCTATTGGGAACCTACTGAATTCACCATGATACTTAGATTCCGTCCCTTGAAATGTGGCTATATATCAAAAAGCGCACTAATACAAGCATGTCCCATTGGGAACTCACTGAATTCGCCTAGAAATTTTGATTCCATTTGTGATAATTTTTCTATATCCCGACAGTTCACTTATTACTACTGCGGCCTATTGGGAACTAACCGAAATCACCATGTCACTCAGATTCGACTCAGGAAATTTTGATAAATCTTTAAAAGTACACATGTTACAAGAACCTGCTACTGGGAACTAACTGAATTCACAAAGAAACAGTGTTTCAGTTCGTTTAAACGTTGCTCTATCTTGATTAACAAGCTTATTACATTGAATCCCATTGAGAACGTACTGAATTCACCAAGATACTTAGTTACCGTTCCTTAAAATGTTGCTCTTTATTGAAAAGCACACTCATACAAGCATGTCCCAGTGGGAACTCACTTAATTCGCCTGGAAATTTTGATTCCATTCGTGAAAATTTTTCTATATCCCGAACAGTCCACTTATTACTACTGCGGCCTATTGGGATCTAACCCAATTCACCATGTTACTCAGATTCGGCTCACCATATTTTGATAAATCTTTAAAAGTACACATATTACAAGGGCCTGCTACTGGGAACTAACTGAATTCACAAAGATACACTGTTTCAGTTCGTAAAAACGTTGCTCTATCTTGAATAACATGCTTATTACATTGAATCCTATTGGGAACGTACTGAATTCACCAAGATACTTATTACCGTTCCTTAAAATGTTGCTCTTTATTGAAAAGGACACTCATACAAGCATGTCCCATTGGGAACTCACTGAATTCGCCTAGAAATTTTGATTCCATTCGTGAAAATTTTTCTATATCCCGAACAGTCCACTTATTACTACTACGGCCTATTGGGAACTAACCGAATTCACCATGTTACTCAGATTCGGCTCACCATATTTTGATAAATCTTTAAAGTACACATATTACAAGGGCCTGCTACTGGGAACTAACTGAATTCACAAAGATACACTGTTTCAGTTCGTTAAAATGTTGCTCTATCTTGAATAACAAGCTTATTACATGGGAATCCTATTGGGAACCTACTGAATTCACAATGATACTTAGATTCCGTTCCTTTAAATGTTGCTCTTTATTGAAAAGCACACTCATACAAGCATTTCCCATTGGGAACTCACTTAATTCGTCTAGAAATTTTGATTCCATTCGTGAAAATTTTTCTATATCCCGAACAGTCCACTTATTACTACTACGGCCTATTGGGAACTAACCGAATTCACCATGTTACTCAGATTCGTCTCACCATATTTTGATAAATCTTTAAAGTACACATATTACAAGGGCCTGCTTCTGGGAACTAACTGAATTCACAAAGATACACTGGTTCAGTTCGTAAAAACGTTGCTCTATCTTGAATAACAAGCTTATTACATGCGAATCCTATTGGGAACCTACTGAATTCACCATGAGACTTAGATTCCGTCCCTTAAAATGTGGCTATATATCGAAAAGCACACTAATACAAGCATGTCCCATTGGGAACTCACTGAATTCGCCTAGAAATTTTGATTCCATTTGTGATAATTTTTCTATATCCCGACAGTCCACTTATTACTAATGCGGCCTATTGTGAACTAACCGAAATCACCATGTCACTCAGATTCGACTCAGGAAATTTTGATAAATCTTAAAAAATACACATGTTACAAGAACCAGCTACTGGGAACTAACTGAATTCACAAAGATACACTGTTTCCGTTCGTTAAAATGTTGCTCTATCTTGAATAACAAGCTTATTACATGGGAATCCTATTGGGAACCTACTGAATTCACAATGATACTTAGATTCCGTTCCTTTAAATGTTGCTCTTTATTGAAAAGCACACTCATACAAGCATGTCCCATTGGGAACTCACTATATTCGCCTAGAAATTTTGATTCCATTCGTGAAAATTTTTCTATATCCCGAACAGTCCACTTATTACTACTGCGGCCTATTGGGATCTAACCCAATTCAACATGTTACTCAGATTCGGCTCACCAAATTTGATAAATCTTTAAAATTACACATATTACAAGGACCTGCTACTGGGAACTAACTGAATTCACAAAGATACACTGGTTCAGTTCGTAAAAACGTTGCTCTATCATGAATAACAAGCTTATTACATGCAAATCCTATTGGGAACCTACTGAATTCACCATGATACTTAGATTCCGTCCCTTGAAATGTGGCTATATATCAAAAAGCGCACTAATACAAGCATGTCCCATTGGGAACTCACTGAATTCGCCTAGAAATTTTGATTCCATTTGTGATAATTTTTCTATATCCCGACAGTTCACTTATTACTACTGCGGCCTATTGGGAACTAACCGAAATCACCATGTCACTCAGATTCGACTCAGGAAATTTTGATAAATCTTTAAAAGTACACATGTTACAAGAACCTGCTACTGGGAACTAACTGAATTCACAAAGAAACAGTGTTTCAGTTCGTTTAAACGTTGCTCTATCTTGATTAACAAGCTTATTACATTGAATCCCATTGAGAACGTACTGAATTCACCAAGATACTTAGTTACCGTTCCTTAAAATGTTGCTCTTTATTGAAAAGCACACTCATACAAGCATGTCCCAGTGGGAACTCACTTAATTCGCCTGGAAATTTTGATTCCATTCGTGAAAATTTTTCTATATCCCGAACAGTCCACTTATTACTACTGCGGCCTATTGGGATCTAACCCAATTCACCATGTTACTCAGATTCGGCTCACCATATTTTGATAAATCTTTAAAAGTACACATATTACAAGGGCCTGCTACTGGGAACTAACTGAATTCACAAGGATACACTGTTTCAGTTCGTAAAAACGTTGCTCTATCATGAATAACAAGCTTATTACATGCGAATCCTATTGGGAACCTACTGAATTCACCATGATACTTAGATTCCGTCCCTTGAAATGTGGCTATATATCAAAAAGCGCACTAATACAAGCATGTCCCATTGGGAACTCACTGAATTCGCCTAGAAATTTTGATTCCATTTGTGATAATTTTTCTATATCCCGACAGTCCACTTATTACTACTGCGGCCTATTGGGAACTAACCGAAATCACCATGTCACTCAAATTCGACTCAGGAAATTTTGATAAATCTTAAAAAGTACACATGTTACAAGAACCTGCTACTGGGAACTAACTGAATTCACAAAGAAACAGTGTTTCAGTTCATTAAAACGTTGCTCTATCTTGAATAACAAGCTTATTACATGGGAATCCTATTGGGAACCTACTGAATTCACCATGATACTTAGATTCCGTTCCTTTAAATGTTGCTCTATATCGAAAAGCACACTCATACAAGCATGTCCCATTGGGAACTCACTGAATTCGCCTAGGAATTTTGATTCCATTCGTTACAATTTTTCTATATCCCGAACAGTCCACTTATTACTACTGCGGCCTATTGGGAACTAACTGAATTCACCATGTTACTCTAATTCGGCTCACCATATTTTGATAAATCTTTAAAAGTACAGAAATTACAAGAGCCTGCTACTGGAAAGTAACTGAATTCACAAAGAAACAGTGTTTCAGTTCGTTAGAAAGTTGCTCTATCTTGAATAACAAGCTTATTACATTGAATCCTATTGGGAACCTACTGAATTCACCATGATACTTAGATTCCGTTCCTTAAAATGTTGCTCTATATTGAAAAGCACACTCATACAAGCATGTCCCATTGGGAACTCACTATATTCGCCTAGAAATTTTGATTCCATTCGTGAAATTTTTTCTATATCCCGAACAGTCCACTTATTACTACTGCGGCCTATTGGGATCTAACCGAATTCACCATGTTACTCAGATTCGGCTCACCATATTTTGATAAATCTTTAAAAGTACACATATTACAAGGGCCTGCTACTGGGAACTAACTGAATTCACAAAGATACACTGTTTCAGTTCGTAAAAACGTTGCTCTATCTTGAATAACATGCTTATTACATTGAATCCTATTGGGAACGTACTGAATTCACCAAGATACTTATTACCGTTCCTTAAAATGTTGCTCTTTATTGAAAAGGACACTCATACAAGCATGTCCCATTGGGAACTCACTGAATTCGCCTAGAAATTTTGATTCCATTCGTGAAAATTTTTCTATATCCCGAACAGTCCACTTATTACTACTACGGCCTATTGGGAACTAACCGAATTAACCATGTTACTCAGATTCGGCTCACCATATTTTGATAAATCTTTAAAGTACACATATTACAAGGGCCTGCTACTGGGAACTAACTGAATTCACAAAGATACACTGTTTCAGTTCGTTAAAATGTTGCTCTATCTTGAATAACAAGCTTATTACATGGGAATCCTATTGGGAACCTACTGAATTCACAATGATACTTAGATTCCGTTCCTTTAAATGTTGCTCTTTATTGAAAAGCACACTCATACAAGCATTTCCCATTGGGAACTCACTTAATTCGTCTAGAAATTTTGATTCCATTCGTGAAAATTTTTCTATATCCCGAACAGTCCACTTATTACTACTACGGCCTATTGGGAACTAACCGAATTCACCATGTTACTCAGATTCGGCTCACCATATTTTGATAAATCTTTAAAGTACACATATTACAAGGGCCTGCTTCTGGGAACTAACTGAATTCACAAAGATACACTGGTTCAGTTCGTAAAAACGTTGCTCTATCTTGAATAACAAGCTTATTACATGCGAATCCTATTGGGAACCTACTGAATTCACCATGAGACTTAGATTCCGTCCCTTAAAATGTTGCTATATATCGAAAAGCACACTAATACAAGCATGTCCCATTGGGAACTCACTGAATTCGCCTAGAAATTTTGATTCCATTTGTGATAATTTTTCTATATCCCGACAGTCCACTTATTACTAATGCGGCCTATTGTGAACTAACCGAAATCACCATGTCACTCAGATTCGACTCAGGAAATTTTGATAAATCTTAAAAAATACACATGTTACAAGAACCAGCTACTGGGAACTAACTGAATTCACAAAGATACACTGTTTCCGTTCGTTAAAATGTTGCTCTATCTTGAATAACAAGCTTATTACATGGGAATCCTATTGGGAACCTACTGAATTCACAATGATACTTAGATTCCGTTCCTTTAAATGTTGCTCTTTATTGAAAAGCACACTCATACAAGCATGTCCCATTGGGAACTCACTATATTCGCCTAGAAATTTTGATTCCATTCGTGAAAATTTTTCTATATCCCGAACAGTCCACTTATTACTACTGCGGCCTATTGGGATCTAACCCAATTCACCATGTTACTCAGATTCGGCTCACCAAATTTGATAAATCTTTAAAATTACACATATTACAAGGGCCTGCTACTGGGAACTAACTGAATTCACAAAGATACACTGGTTCAGTTCGTAAAAACGTTGCTCTATCATGAATAACAAGCTTATTACATGCGAATCCTATTGGGAACCTACTGAATTCACCATGATACTTAGATTCCGTCCCTTGAAATGTGGCTATATATCAAAAAGCGCACTAATACAAGCATGTCCCATTGGGAACTCACTGAATTCGCCTAGAAATTTTGATTCCATTTGTGATAATTTTTCTATATCCCGACAGTTCACTTATTACTACTGCGGCCTATTGGGAACTAACCGAAATCACCATGTCACTCAGATTCGACTCAGGAAATTTTGATAAATCTTTAAAAGTACACATGTTACAAGAACCTGCTACTGGGAACTAACTGAATTCACAAAGAAACAGTGTTTCAGTTCGTTAAAACGTTGCTCTATCTTGATTAACAAGCTTATTACATTGAATCCCATTGAGAACGTACTGAATTCACCAAGATACTTAGTTACCGTTCCTTAAAATGTTGCTCTTTATTGAAAAGCACACTCATACAAGCATGTCCCAGTGGGAACTCACTTAATTCGCCTGGAAATTTTGATTCCATTCGTGAAAATTTTTCTATATCCCGAACAGTCCACTTATTACTACTGCGGCCTATTGGGATCTAACCCAATTCACCATGTTACTCAGATTCGGCTCACCATATTTTGATAAATCTTTAAAAGTACACATATTACAAGGGCCTGCTACTGGGAACTAACTGAATTCACAAGGATACACTGTTTCAGTTCGTAAAAACGTTGCTCTATCATGAATAACAAGCTTATTACATGCGAATCCTATTGGGAACCTACTGAATTCACCATGATACTTAGATTCCGTCCCTTGAAATGTGGCTATATATCGAAAAGCGCACTAATACAAGCATGTCCCATTGGGAACTCACTGAATTCGCCTAGAAATTTTGATTCCATTTGTGATAATTTTTCTATATCCCGACAGTCCACTTATTACTAATGCGGCCTATTGTGAACTAACCGAAATCACCATGTCACTCAGATTCGACTCAGGAAATTTTGATAAATCTTAAAAAATACACATGTTACAAGAACCAGCTACTGGGAACTAACTGAATTCACAAAGATACACTGTTTCCGTTCGTTAAAATGTTGCTCTATCTTGAATAACAAGCTTATTACATGGGAATCCTATTGGGAACCTACTGAATTCACAATGATACTTAGATTCCGTTCCTTTAAATGTTGCTCTTTATTGAAAAGCACACTCATACAAGCATGTCCCATTGGGAACTCACTATATTCGCCTAGAAATTTTGATTCCATTCGTGAAAATTTTTCTATATCCCGAACAGTCCACTTATTACTACTGCGGCCTATTGGGATCTAACCCAATTCACCATGTTACTCAGATTCGGCTCACCAAATTTGATAAATCTTTAAAATTACACATATTACAAGGACCTGCTACTGGGAACTAACTGAATTCACAAAGATACACTGGTTCAGTTCGTAAAAACGTTGCTCTATCATGAATAACAAGCTTATTACATGCGAATCCTATTGGGAACCTACTGAATTCACCATGATACTTAGATTCCGTCCCTTGAAATGTGGCTATATATCAAAAAGCGCACTAATACAAGCATGTCCCATTGGGAACTCACTGAATTCGCCTAGAAATTTTGATTCCATTTGTGATAATTTTTCTATATCCCGACAGTTCACTTATTACTACTGCGGCCTATTGGGAACTAACCGAAATCACCATGTCACTCAGATTCGACTCAGGAAATTTTGATAAATCTTTAAAAGTACACATGTTACAAGAACCTGCTACTGGGAACTAACTGAATTCACAAAGAAACAGTGTTTCAGTTCGTTAAAACGTTGCTCGATCTTGATTAACAAGCTTATTACATTGAATCCCATTGAGAACGTACTGAATTCACCAAGATACTTAGTTACCGTTCCTTAAAATGTTGCTCTTTATTGAAAAGCACACTCATACAAGCATGTCCCAGTGGGAACTCACTTAATTCGCCTGGAAATTTTGATTCCATTCGTGAAAATTTTTCTATATCCCGAACAGTCCACTTATTACTACTGCGGCCTATTGGGATCTAACCCAATTCACCATGTTACTCAGATTCGGCTCACCATATTTTGATAAATCTTTAAAAGTACACATATTACAAGGGCCTGCTACTGGGAACTAACTGAATTCACAAGGATACACTGTTTCAGTTCGTAAAAACGTTGCTCTATCATGAATAACAAGCTTATTACATGCGAATCCTATTGGGAACCTACTGAATTCACCATGATACTTAGATTCCGTCCCTTGAAATGTGGCTATATATCAAAAAGCGCACTAATACAAGCATGTCCCATTGGGAACTCACTGAATTCGCCTAGAAATTTTGATTCCATTTGTGATAATTTTTCTATATCCCGACAGTCCACTTATTACTACTGCGGCCTATTGGGAACTAACCGAAATCACCATGTCACTCAAATTCGACTCAGGAAATTTTGATAAATCTTAAAAAGTACACATGTTACAAGAACCTGCTACTGGGAACTAACTGAATTCACAAAGAAACAGTGTTTCAGTTCATTAAAACGTTGCTCTATCTTGAATAACAAGCTTATTACATGGGAATCCTATTGGGAACCTACTGAATTCACCATGATACTTAGATTCCGTTCCTTTAAATGTTGCTCTATATCGAAAAGCACACTCATACAAGCATGTCCCATTGGGAACTCACTGAATTCGCCTAGGAATTTTGATTCCATTCGTTACAATTTTTCTATATCCCGAACAGTCCACTTATTACTACTGCGGCCTATTGGGAACTAACTGAATTCACCAAGTTACTCTAATTCGGCTCACCATATTTTGATAAATCTTTAAAAGTACAGAAATTACAAGAGCCTGCTACTGGGAACTAACTGAATTCACAAAGAAACAGTGTTTCAGTTCGTTAGAAAGTTGCTCTATCTTGAATAACAAGCTTATTACATTGAATCCTATTGGGAACCTACTGAATTCACCATGATACTTAGATTCCGTTCCTTAAAATGTTGCTCTATATTGAAAAGCACACTCATACAAGCATGTCCCATTGGGAACTCACTATATTCGCCTAGAAATTTTGATTCCATTCGTGAAATTTTTTCTATATCCCGAACAGTCCACTTATTACTACTGCGGCCTATTGGGATCTAACCGAATTCACCATGTTACTCAGATTCGGCTCACCATATTTTGATAAATCTTTAAAAGTACACATATTACAAGGGCCTGCTACTGGGAACTAACTGAATTCACAAAGATACACTGTTTCAGTTCGTAAAAACGTTGCTCTATCTTGAATAACATGCTTATTACATTGAATCCTATTGGGAACGTACTGAATTCACCAAGATACTTATTACCGTTCCTTAAAATGTTGCTCTTTATTGAAAAGGACACTCATACAAGCATGTCCCATTGGGAACTCACTGAATTCGCCTAGAAATTTTGATTCCATTCGTGAAAATTTTTCTATATCCCGAACAGTCCACTTATTACTACTACGGCCTATTGGGAACTAACCGAATTCACCATGTTACTCAGATTCGGCTCACCATATTTTGATAAATCTTTAAAGTACACATATTACAAGGGCCTGCTACTGGGAACTAACTGAATTCACAAAGATACACTGTTTCAGTTCGTTAAAATGTTGCTCTATCTTGAATAACAAGCTTATTACATGGGAATCCTATTGGGAACCTACTGAATTCACAATGATACTTAGATTCCGTTCCTTTAAATGTTGCTCTTTATTGAAAAGCACACTCATACAAGCATTTCCCATTGGGAACTCACTTAATTCGTCTAGAAATTTTGATTCCATTCGTGAAAATTTTTCTATATCCCGAACAGTCCACTTATTACTACTACGGCCTATTGGGAACTAACCGAATTCACCATGTTACTCAGATTCGGCTCACCATATTTTGATAAATCTTTAAAGTACACATATTACAAGGGCCTGCTTCTGGGAACTAACTGAATTCACAAAGATACACTGGTTCAGTTCGTAAAAACGTTGCTCTATCTTGAATAACAAGCTTATTACATGCGAATCCTATTGGGAACCTACTGAATTCACCATGAGACTTAGATTCTGTCCCTTAAAATGTTGCTATATATCGAAAAGCACACTAATACAAGCATGTCCCATTGGGAACTCACTGAATTCGCCTAGAAATTTTGATTCCATTTGTGATAATTTTTCTATATCCCGACAGTCCACTTATTACTAATGCGGCCTATTGTGAACTAACCGAAATCACCATGTCACTCAGATTCGACTCAGGAAATTTTGATAAATCTTAAAAAATACACATGTTACAAGAACCAGCTACTGGGAACTAACTGAATTCACAAAGATACACTGTTTCCGTTCGTTAAAATGTTGCTCTATCTTGAATAACAAGCTTATTACATGGGAATCCTATTGGGAACCTACTGAATTCACAATGATACTTAGATTCCGTTCCTTTAAATGTTGCTCTTTATTGAAAAGCACACTCATACAAGCATGTCCCATTGGGAACTCACTATATTCGCCTAGAAATTTTGATTCCATTCGTGAAAATTTTTCTATATCCCGAACAGTCCACTTATTACTACTGCGGCCTATTGGGATCTAACCCAATTCACCATGTTACTCAGATTCGGCTCACCAAATTTGATAAATCTTTAAAATTACACATATTACAAGGACCTGCTACTGGGAACTAACTGAATTCACAAAGATACACTGGTTCAGTTCGTAAAAACGTTGCTCTATCATGAATAACAAGCTTATTACATGCGAATCCTATTGGGAACCTACTGAATTCACCATGATACTTAGATTCCGTCCCTTGAAATGTGGCTATATATCAAAAAGCGCACTAATACAAGCATGTCCCATTGGGAACTCACTGAATTCGCCTAGAAATTTTGATTCCATTTGTGATAATTTTTCTATATCCCGACAGTTCACTTATTACTACTGCGGCCTATTGGGAACTAACCGAAATCACCATGTCACTCAGATTCGACTCAGGAAATTTTGATAAATCTTTAAAAGTACACATGTTACAAGAACCTGCTACTGGGAACTAACTGAATTCACAAAGAAACAGTGTTTCAGTTCGTTAAAACGTTGCTCTATCTTGATTAACAAGCTTATTACATTGAATCCCATTGAGAACGTACTGAATTCACCAAGATACTTAGTTACCGTTCCTTAAAATGTTGCTCTTTATTGAAAAGCACACTCATACAAGCATGTCCCAGTGGGAACTCACTTAATTCGCCTGGAAATTTTGATTCCATTCGTGAAAATTTTTCTATATCCCGAACAGTCCACTTATTACTACTGCGGCCTATTGGGATCTAACCCAATTCACCATGTTACTCAGATTCGGCTCACCATATTTTGATAAATCTTTAAAAGTACACATATTACAAGGGCCTGCTACTGGGAACTAACTGAATTCACAAGGATACACTGTTTCAGTTCGTAAAAACGTTGCTCTATCATGAATAACAAGCTTATTACATGCGAATCCTATTGGGAACCTACTGAATTCACCATGATACTTAGATTCCGTCCCTTGAAATGTGGCTATATATCAAAAAGCGCACTAATACAAGCATGTCCCATTGGGAACTCACTGAATTCGCCTAGAAATTTTGATTCCATTTGTGATAATTTTTCTATATCCCGACAGTCCACTTATTACTAATGCGGCCTATTGTGAACTAACCGAAATCACCATGTCACTCAGATTCGACTCAGGAAATTTTGATAAATCTTAAAAAATACACATGTTACAAGAACCAGCTACTGGGAACTAACTGAATTCACAAAGATACACTGTTTCCGTTCGTTAAAATGTTGCTCTATCTTGAATAACAAGCTTATTACATGGGAATCCTATTGGGAACCTACTGAATTCACAATGATACTTAGATTCCGTTCCTTTAAATGTTGCTCTTTATTGAAAAGCACACTCATACAAGCATGTCCCATTGGGAACTCACTATATTCGCCTAGAAATTTTGATTCCATTCGTGAAAATTTTTCTATATCCCGAACAGTCCACTTATTACTACTGCGGCCTATTGGGATCTAACCCAATTCACCATGTTACTCAGATTCGGCTCACCAAATTTGATAAATCTTTAAAATTACACATATTACAAGGACCTGCTACTGGGAACTAACTGAATTCACAAAGATACACTGGTTCAGTTCGTAAAAACGTTGCTCTATCATGAATAACAAGCTTATTACATGCGAATCCTATTGGGAACCTACTGAATTCACCATGATACTTAGATTCCGTCCCTTGAAATGTGGCTATATATCAAAAAGCGCACTAATACAAGCATGTCCCATTGGGAACTCACTGAATTCGCCTAGAAATTTTGATTCCATTTGTGATAATTTTTCTATATCCCGACAGTTCACTTATTACTACTGCGGCCTATTGGGAACTAACCGAAATCACCATGTCACTCAGATTCGACTCAGGAAATTTTGATAAATCTTTAAAAGTACACATGTTACAAGAACCTGCTACTGGGAACTAACTGAATTCACAAAGAAACAGTGTTTCAGTTCGTTAAAACGTTGCTCTATCTTGATTAACAAGCTTATTACATTGAATCCCATTGAGAACGTACTGAATTCACCAAGATACTTAGTTACCGTTCCTTAAAATGTTGCTCTTTATTGAAAAGCACACTCATACAAGCATGTCCCAGTGGGAACTCACTTAATTCGCCTGGAAATTTTGATTCCATTCGTGAAAATTTTTCTATATCCCGAACAGTCCACTTATTACTACTGCGGCCTATTGGGATCTAACCCAATTCACCATGTTACTCAGATTCGGCTCACCATATTTTGATAAATCTTTAAAAGTACACATATTACAAGGGCCTGCTACTGGGAACTAACTGAATTCACAAGGATACACTGTTTCAGTTCGTAAAAACGTTGCTCTATCATGAATAACAAGCTTATTACATGCGAATCCTATTGGGAACCTACTGAATTCACCATGATACTTAGATTCCGTCCCTTGAAATGTGGCTATATATCAAAAAGCGCACTAATACAAGCATGTCCCATTGGGAACTCACTGAATTCGCCTAGAAATTTTGATTCCATTTGTGATAATTTTTCTATATCCCGACAGTCCACTTATTACTACTGCGGCCTATTGGGAACTAACCGAAATCACCATGTCACTCAAATTCGACTCAGGAAATTTTGATAAATCTTAAAAAGTACACATGTTACAAGAACCTGCTACTGGGAACTAACTGAATTCACAAAGAAACAGTGTTTCAGTTCATTAAAACGTTGCTCTATCTTGAATAACAAGCTTATTACATGGGAATCCTATTGGGAACCTACTGAATTCACCATGATACTTAGATTCCGTTCCTTTAAATGTTGCTCTATATCGAAAAGCACACTCATACAAGCATGTCCCATTGGGAACTCACTGAATTCGCCTAGGAATTTTGATTCCATTCGTTACAATTTTTCTATATCCCGAACAGTCCACTTATTACTACTGCGGCCTATTGGGAACTAACTGAATTCACCATGTTACTCTAATTCGGCTCACCATATTTTGATAAATCTTTAAAAGTACAGAAATTACAAGAGCCTGCTACTGGAAAGTAACTGAATTCACAAAGAAACAGTGTTTCAGTTCGTTAGAAAGTTGCTCTATCTTGAATAACAAGCTTATTACATTGAATCCTATTGGGAACCTACTGAATTCACCATGATACTTAGATTCCGTTCCTTAAAATGTTGCTCTATATTGAAAAGCACACTCATACAAGCATGTCCCATTGGGAACTCACTATATTCGCCTAGAAATTTTGATTCCATTCGTGAAATTTTTTCTATATCCCGAACAGTCCACTTATTACTACTGCGGCCTATTGGGATCTAACCGAATTCACCATGTTACTCAGATTCGGCTCACCATATTTTGATAAATCTTTAAAAGTACACATATTACAAGGGCCTGCTACTGGGAACTAACTGAATTCACAAAGATACACTGTTTCAGTTCGTAAAAACGTTGCTCTATCTTGAATAACATGCTTATTACATTGAATCCTATTGGGAACGTACTGAATTCACCAAGATACTTATTACCGTTCCTTAAAATGTTGCTCTTTATTGAAAAGGACACTCATACAAGCATGTCCCATTGGGAACTCACTGAATTCGCCTAGAAATTTTGATTCCATTCGTGAAAATTTTTCTATATCCCGAACAGTCCACTTATTACTACTACGGCCTATTGGGAACTAACCGAATTAACCATGTTACTCAGATTCGGCTCACCATATTTTGATAAATCTTTAAAGTACACATATTACAAGGGCCTGCTACTGGGAACTAACTGAATTCACAAAGATACACTGTTTCAGTTCGTTAAAATGTTGCTCTATCTTGAATAACAAGCTTATTACATGGGAATCCTATTGGGAACCTACTGAATTCACAATGATACTTAGATTCCGTTCCTTTAAATGTTGCTCTTTATTGAAAAGCACACTCATACAAGCATTTCCCATTGGGAACTCACTTAATTCGTCTAGAAATTTTGATTCCATTCGTGAAAATTTTTCTATATCCCGAACAGTCCACTTATTACTACTACGGCCTATTGGGAACTAACCGAATTCACCATGTTACTCAGATTCGGCTCACCATATTTTGATAAATCTTTAAAGTACACATATTACAAGGGCCTGCTTCTGGGAACTAACTGAATTCACAAAGATACACTGGTTCAGTTCGTAAAAACGTTGCTCTATCTTGAATAACAAGCTTATTACATGCGAATCCTATTGGGAACCTACTGAATTCACCATGAGACTTAGATTCCGTCCCTTAAAATGTTGCTATATATCGAAAAGCACACTAATACAAGCATGTCCCATTGGGAACTCACTGAATTCGCCTAGAAATTTTGATTCCATTTGTGATAATTTTTCTATATCCCGACAGTCCACTTATTACTAATGCGGCCTATTGTGAACTAACCGAAATCACCATGTCACTCAGATTCGACTCAGGAAATTTTGATAAATCTTAAAAAATACACATGTTACAAGAACCAGCTACTGGGAACTAACTGAATTCACAAAGATACACTGTTTCCGTTCGTTAAAATGTTGCTCTATCTTGAATAACAAGCTTATTACATGGGAATCCTATTGGGAACCTACTGAATTCACAATGATACTTAGATTCCGTTCCTTTAAATGTTGCTCTTTATTGAAAAGCACACTCATACAAGCATGTCCCATTGGGAACTCACTATATTCGCCTAGAAATTTTGATTCCATTCGTGAAAATTTTTCTATATCCCGAACAGTCCACTTATTACTACTGCGGCCTATTGGGATCTAACCCAATTCACCATGTTACTCAGATTCGGCTCACCAAATTTGATAAATCTTTAAAATTACACATATTACAAGGACCTGCTACTGGGAACTAACTGAATTCACAAAGATACACTGGTTCAGTTCGTAAAAACGTTGCTCTATCATGAATAACAAGCTTATTACATGCGAATCCTATTGGGAACCTACTGAATTCACCATGATACTTAGATTCCGTCCCTTGAAATGTGGCTATATATCAAAAAGCGCACTAATACAAGCATGTCCCATTGGGAACTCACTGAATTCGCCTAGAAATTTTGATTCCATTTGTGATAATTTTTCTATATCCCGACAGTTCACTTATTACTACTGCGGCCTATTGGGAACTAACCGAAATCACCATGTCACTCAGATTCGACTCAGGAAATTTTGATAAATCTTTAAAAGTACACATGTTACAAGAACCTGCTACTGGGAACTAACTGAATTCACAAAGAAACAGTGTTTCAGTTCGTTAAAACGTTGCTCTATCTTGATTAACAAGCTTATTACATTGAATCCCATTGAGAACGTACTGAATTCACCAAGATACTTAGTTACCGTTCCTTAAAATGTTGCTCTTTATTGAAAAGCACACTCATACAAGCATGTCCCAGTGGGAACTCACTTAATTCGCCTGGAAATTTTGATTCCATTCGTGAAAATTTTTCTATATCCCGAACAGTCCACTTATTACTACTGCGGCCTATTGGGATCTAACCCAATTCACCATGTTACTCAGATTCGGCTCACCATATTTTGATAAATCTTTAAAAGTACACATATTACAAGGGCCTGCTACTGGGAACTAACTGAATTCACAAGGATACACTGTTTCAGTTCGTAAAAACGTTGCTCTATCATGAATAACAAGCTTATTACATGCGAATCCTATTGGGAACCTACTGAATTCACCATGATACTTAGATTCCGTCCCTTGAAATGTGGCTATATATCAAAAAGCGCACTAATACAAGCATGTCCCATTGGGAACTCACTGAATTCGCCTAGAAATTTTGATTCCATTTGTGATAATTTTTCTATATCCCGACAGTCCACTTATTACTAATGCGGCCTATTGTGAACTAACCGAAATCACCATGTCACTCAGATTCGACTCAGGAAATTTTGATAAATCTTAAAAAATACACATGTTACAAGAACCAGCTACTGGGAACTAACTGAATTCACAAAGATACACTGTTTCCGTTCGTTAAAATGTTGCTCTATCTTGAATAACAAGCTTATTACATGGGAATCCTATTGGGAACCTACTGAATTCACAATGATACTTAGATTCCGTTCCTTTAAATGTTGCTCTTTATTGAAAAGCACACTCATACAAGCATGTCCCATTGGGAACTCACTATATTCGCCTAGAAATTTTGATTCCATTCGTGAAAATTTTTCTATATCCCGAACAGTCCACTTATTACTACTGCGGCCTATTGGGATCTAACCCAATTCACCATGTTACTCAGATTCGGCTCACCAAATTTGATAAATCTTTAAAATTACACATATTACAAGGACCTGCTACTGGGAACTAACTGAATTCACAAAGATACACTGGTTCAGTTCGTAAAAACGTTGCTCTATCATGAATAACAAGCTTATTACATGCGAATCCTATTGGGAACCTACTGAATTCACCATGATACTTAGATTCCGTCCCTTGAAATGTGGCTATATATCAAAAAGCGCACTAATACAAGCATGTCCCATTGGGAACTCACTGAATTCGCCTAGAAATTTTGATTCCATTTGTGATAATTTTTCTATATCCCGACAGTTCACTTATTACTACTGCGGCCTATTGGGAACTAACCGAAATCACCATGTCACTCAGATTCGACTCAGGAAATTTTGATAAATCTTTAAAAGTACACATGTTACAAGAACCTGCTACTGGGAACTAACTGAATTCACAAAGAAACAGTGTTTCAGTTCGTTAAAACGTTGCTCTATCTTGATTAACAAGCTTATTACATTGAATCCCATTGAGAACGTACTGAATTCACCAAGATACTTAGTTACCGTTCCTTAAAATGTTGCTCTTTATTGAAAAGCACACTCATACAAGCATGTCCCAGTGGGAACTCACTTAATTCGCCTGGAAATTTTGATTCCATTCGTGAAAATTTTTCTATATCCCGAACAGTCCACTTATTACTACTGCGGCCTATTGGGATCTAACCCAATTCACCATGTTACTCAGATTCGGCTCACCATATTTTGATAAATCTTTAAAAGTACACATATTACAAGGGCCTGCTACTGGGAACTAACTGAATTCACAAGGATACACTGTTTCAGTTCGTAAAAACGTTGCTCTATCATGAATAACAAGCTTATTACATGCGAATCCTATTGGGAACCTACTGAATTCACCATGATACTTAGATTCCGTCCCTTGAAATGTGGCTATATATCAAAAAGCGCACTAATACAAGCATGTCCCATTGGGAACTCACTGAATTCGCCTAGAAATTTTGATTCCATTTGTGATAATTTTTCTATATCCCGACAGTCCACTTATTACTACTGCGGCCTATTGGGAACTAACCGAAATCACCATGTCACTCAAATTCGACTCAGGAAATTTTGATAAATCTTAAAAAGTACACATGTTACAAGAACCTGCTACTGGGAACTAACTGAATTCACAAAGAAACAGTGTTTCAGTTCATTAAAACGTTGCTCTATCTTGAATAACAAGCTTATTACATGGGAATCCTATTGGGAACCTACTGAATTCACCATGATACTTAGATTCCGTTCCTTTAAATGTTGCTCTATATCGAAAAGCACACTCATACAAGCATGTCCCATTGGGAACTCACTGAATTCGCCTAGGAATTTTGATTCCATTCGTTACAATTTTTCTATATCCCGAACAGTCCACTTATTACTACTGCGGCCTATTGGGAACTAACTGAATTCACCATGTTACTCTAATTCGGCTCACCATATTTTGATAAATCTTTAAAAGTACAGAAATTACAAGAGCCTGCTACTGGAAAGTAACTGAATTCACAAAGAAACAGTGTTTCAGTTCGTTAGAAAGTTGCTCTATCTTGAATAACAAGCTTATTACATTGAATCCTATTGGGAACCTACTGAATTCACCATGATACTTAGATTCCGTTCCTTAAAATGTTGCTCTATATTGAAAAGCACACTCATACAAGCATGTCCCATTGGGAACTCACTATATTCGCCTAGAAATTTTGATTCCATTCGTGAAATTTTTTCTATATCCCGAACAGTCCACTTATTACTACTGCGGCCTATTGGGATCTAACCGAATTCACCATGTTACTCAGATTCGGCTCACCATATTTTGATAAATCTTTAAAAGTACACATATTACAAGGGCCTGCTACTGGGAACTAACTGAATTCACAAAGATACACTGTTTCAGTTCGTAAAAACGTTGCTCTATCTTGAATAACATGCTTATTACATTGAATCCTATTGGGAACGTACTGAATTCACCAAGATACTTATTACCGTTCCTTAAAATGTTGCTCTTTATTGAAAAGGACACTCATACAAGCATGTCCCATTGGGAACTCACTGAATTCGCCTAGAAATTTTGATTCCATTCGTGAAAATTTTTCTATATCCCGAACAGTCCACTTATTACTACTACGGCCTATTGGGAACTAACCGAATTAACCATGTTACTCAGATTCGGCTCACCATATTTTGATAAATCTTTAAAGTACACATATTACAAGGGCCTGCTACTGGGAACTAACTGAATTCACAAAGATACACTGTTTCAGTTCGTTAAAATGTTGCTCTATCTTGAATAACAAGCTTATTACATGGGAATCCTATTGGGAACCTACTGAATTCACAATGATACTTAGATTCCGTTCCTTTAAATGTTGCTCTTTATTGAAAAGCACACTCATACAAGCATTTCCCATTGGGAACTCACTTAATTCGTCTAGAAATTTTGATTCCATTCGTGAAAATTTTTCTATATCCCGAACAGTCCACTTATTACTACTACGGCCTATTGGGAACTAACCGAATTCACCATGTTACTCAGATTCGGCTCACCATATTTTGATAAATCTTTAAAGTACACATATTACAAGGGCCTGCTTCTGGGAACTAACTGAATTCACAAAGATACACTGGTTCAGTTCGTAAAAACGTTGCTCTATCTTGAATAACAAGCTTATTACATGCGAATCCTATTGGGAACCTACTGAATTCACCATGAGACTTAGATTCCGTCCCTTAAAATGTTGCTATATATCGAAAAGCACACTAATACAAGCATGTCCCATTGGGAACTCACTGAATTCGCCTAGAAATTTTGATTCCATTTGTGATAATTTTTCTATATCCCGACAGTCCACTTATTACTAATGCGGCCTATTGTGAACTAACCGAAATCACCATGTCACTCAGATTCGACTCAGGAAATTTTGATAAATCTTAAAAAATACACATGTTACAAGAACCAGCTACTGGGAACTAACTGAATTCACAAAGATACACTGTTTCCGTTCGTTAAAATGTTGCTCTATCTTGAATAACAAGCTTATTACATGGGAATCCTATTGGGAATGTACTGAATTCACAATGATACTTAGATTCCGTTCCTTTAAATGTTGCTCTTTATTGAAAAGCACACTCATACAAGCATGTCCCATTGGGAACTCACTATATTCGCCTAGAAATTTTGATTCCATTCGTGAAAATTTTTCTATATCCCGAACAGTCCACTTATTACTACTGCGGCCTATTGGGATCTAACCCAATTCACCATGTTACTCAGATTCGGCTCACCAAATTTGATAAATCTTTAAAATTACACATATTACAAGGACCTGCTACTGGGAACTAACTGAATTCACAAAGATACACTGGTTCAGTTCGTAAAAACGTTGCTCTATCATGAATAACAAGCTTATTACATGCGAATCCTATTGGGAACCTACTGAATTCACCATGATACTTAGATTCCGTCCCTTGAAATGTGGCTATATATCAAAAAGCGCACTAATACAAGCATGTCCCATTGGGAACTCACTGAATTCGCCTAGAAATTTTGATTCCATTTGTGATAATTTTTCTATATCCCGACAGTTCACTTATTACTACTGCGGCCTATTGGGAACTAACCGAAATCACCATGTCACTCAGATTCGACTCAGGAAATTTTGATAAATCTTTAAAAGTACACATGTTACAAGAACCTGCTACTGGGAACTAACTGAATTCACAAAGAAACAGTGTTTCAGTTCGTTAAAACGTTGCTCTATCTTGATTAACAAGCTTATTACATTGAATCCCATTGAGAACGTACTGAATTCACCAAGATACTTAGTTACCGTTCCTTAAAATGTTGCTCTTTATTGAAAAGCACACTCATACAAGCATGTCCCAGTGGGGACTCACTTAATTCGCCTGGAAATTTTGATTCCATTCGTGAAAATTTTTCTATATCCCGAACTGTCCACTTATTACTACTGCGGCCTATTGGGATCTAACCCAATTCACCATGTTACTCAGATTCGGCTCACCATATTTTGATAAATCTTTAAAGTACACATATTACAAGGGCCTGCTACAGGGAACTAACTGAATTCACAAAGATACACTGTTTCAGTTCGTAAAAACGTTGCTCTATCTTGAATAACAAGCTTATTACATGCGAATCCTATTGGGAACCTACTGAATTCACCATGATACTTAGATTCCGTCCCTTGAAATGTGGCTATATATCAAAAAGCGCACTAATACAAGCATGTCCCATTGGGAACTCACTGAATTCGCCTAGGAATTTTGATTCCATTTGTGATAATTTTTCTATATCCCGACAGTCCACTTATTACTACTGCGGCCTATTGGGAACTAACCGAAATCACCATGTCACTCAGATTCTACTCAGGAAATTTAGATAAATCTTAAAAAGTACACATGTTACAAGAACCTGCGACTGGGAACTAACTGAATTCACAAAGAAACAGTGTTTCAGTTCGTTAAAACGTTGCTCTATCTTGAATAACAAGCTTATTACATGGGAATCCTATTGGGAACCTACTGAATTCACCATGATACTTAGATTCCGTTCCTTTAAATGTTGCTCTATATAGAAAAGCACACTCATACAAGCATGTCCCATTGGGAACTCACTGAATTCGCCTAGGAATTTTGATTCCATTCGTTAAAATTTTTCTATATCCCGAACAGTCCACTTATTACTATTGCGGCCTATTGGGAAGTAACCGAATTCACCATGTTACTCTAATTCGGCTCACCATATTTTGATAAATCTTTAAAAGTACAGAAATTACAAGAGCCTGCTACTGGGAACTAACTGAATTCACAAAGAAACAGTGTTTCAGTTCGTTAGAAAGTTGCTCTATCTTGAATAACAAGCTTATTACATTGAATCCTATTGGGAACCTACTGAATTCACCAAGATACTTAGTTACCGTTCCTTAAAATGTTGCTCTTTATTGAAAAGCACACTCATACAAGCATGTCCCAGTGGGAACTCACTTAATTCGCCTAGAAATTTTGATTCCATTCGTGAAAATTTTTCTATATCCCGAACAGTCCACTTATTACTACTACGGCCTATTGGGAACTAACCGAATTCACCATGTTACTCAGATTCGGCTCACCATATTTTGATAAATCTTTAAAGTACACATATTACAAGGGCCTGCTACTGGGAACTAACTGAATTCACAAAGATACACTGTTTCAGTTCGTAAAAACGTTGCTCTATCTTGAATAACAAGCTTATTACATGCGAATCCTATTGGGAACCTACTGAATTCACCATGATACTTAGATTCCGTCCCTTAAAATGTTGCTATATATCGAAAAGCACACTAATACAAGCATGTCCCATTGGGAACTCACTGAATTCGCCTAGAAATTTTGATTCCATTTGTGATAATTTTTCTATATCCCGACAGTCCACTTATTACTAATGCGGCCTATTGTGAACTAACCGAAATCACCATGTCACTCAGATTCGACTCAGGAAATTTTGATAAATCTTAAGAAATACACATGTTACAAGAACCAGCTACTGGGAACTAACTGAATTCACAAAGATACACTGTTTCAGTTCGTTAAAATGTTGCTCTATCTTGAATAACAAGCTTATTACATGGGAATCCTATTGGGAACCTACTGAATTCACAATGATACTTAGATTCCGTTCCTTTAAATGTTGCTCTATATTGAAAAGCACACTCATACAAGCATGTCCCATTGGGAACTCACTATATTCGCCTAGATATTTTGATTCCATTCGTGAAAATTATTCTATATCCCGAACAGTCCACTTATTATTACTTCGGCCTACTGGGATCTAACCGAATTCACCATGTTACTCAGATTCGGCTCACCATATTTTGATAAATCTTTAAAAGTACACATATTACAAGGGTCTGCTACTGGCAACTAACTGAATTCACAAAGATACACTGTTTCAGTTCGTAAAAACGTTGCTCTATCTTGAATAACAAGTTTATTACCTGCGAATCCTATTGGGAACCTAGTGAATTCAGCATGATACTTAGATTCCGTCCCTTAAAATGATGGTATATATCGAAAAGCACACTAATACAAGCATGTCCCATTGGGAACTCACTGAATTCGCCTAGGAATTTTGATTCCATTCGTTAAAATTTTTCTATATCCCGAACAGTCCACTTATTACTACTGCGGCCTATTGGGAAGTAACCGAATTCACCATGTTACTCTAATTCGGCTCACCATATTTTGATAAATCTTTAAAAGTACAGAAATTACAAGAGCCTGCTACTGGGAACTAACTGAATTCACAAAGAAACAGTGTTTCAGTTCGTTAGAAAGTTGCTCTATCTTGAATAACAAGCTTATTACATTGAATCCTATTGGGAATGTACTGAATTCACCAAGATACTTAGTTACCGTTCCTTAAAATGTTGCTCTTTATTGAAAAGGACACTCATACAAGCATATCCCAGTGGGAACTCACTTAATTCGCCTAGAAATTTGGATTCCATTCGTGAAAATTTTTCTATATCCCGAACAGTCCACTTATTACTACTGCGGCCTATTGGGAACTAACCGAATTCACCATGTTACTCAGATTCGGCTCACCATATTTTGATAAAACTTTAAAGTACACATATTACAAGGGCCTGCTACTGGGAACTAACTGAATTCACAAAGATACACTGTTTCAGTTCGTAAAAACGTTGCACTATCTTGAATAACAAGTTTATTACATGCGAATCCTATTGGGAACCTACTGAATTCACCATGATACTTAGATTCCATCCCTTAAAATGTTGCAATATATCGAAAAGCACACTAAAACAAGCATGTCCCATTGGGAACTCACTGAATTCGCCTAGAAATTTTTATTCCATTCGTGAAAATTTTTCTATATCCCGACAGTCCACTTATTAGTACTGCGGCCTATTGGGAACTAACCGAAATCACCATGTCACTCAGATTCTACTCAGGAAATATAGATAAATCTTAAAAAGTACACATGTTACAAGAACCTGCGACTGGGAACTAACTGAATTCACAAAGAAACAGTGTTTCAGTTCGTTAAAACGTTGCTCTATCTTGAATAACAAGCTTATTACATGGGAATCCTATTGGGAACCTACTGAATTCACCATGATACTTAGATTCCGTTCCTTTAAATGTTGCTCTATATCGAAAAGCACACTCATACAAGCATGTCCCATTGGGAACTCACTGAATTCGTCTAGGAATTTTGATTCCGTTCGTTAAAATTTTTCTATATCCCGAACAGTCCACTTATTACTATTGCGGCCTATTGGGAAGTAACCGAATTCACCATGTTACTCTAATTCGGCTCACCATATTTTGATAAATCTTTAAAAGTACAGAAATTACAAGAGCCTGCTACTGGGAACTAACTGAATTCACAAAGAAACAGTGTTTCAGTTCGTTAGAAAGTTGCTCTATCTTGAATAACAAGCTTATTACATTGAATCCTATTGGGAACCTACTGAATTCACCATGATACTTAGATTCCGTTCCTTAAAATGTTGCTCTATATTGAAAAGCACACTCATACAAGCATGTCCCATTGGGAACTCACTATATTCGCCTAGAAATTTGGATTCCATTCGTGAAAATTTTTCTATATCCCGAACAGTCCACTTATTACTACTGCGGCCTATTGGAATCTAACCGTATTCACCATGTTACTCAGATTCGGCTCACCATATTTTGATAAATCTTTAAAAGTACACATATTACAAGGGCCTGCTACTGGGAACTAACTGAATTCACAAAGATACACTGTTTCAGTTCGTAAAAACGTTGCTCTATCTTGAATAACAAGCTTATTACATGCGAATCCTATTGGGAACCTACTGAATTCACCATGATACTTAGATTCCGTCTCTTGAAATGTGGCTATATATCAAAAAGCACACTAATACAAGCATGTCCCATTGGGAACTCACTGAATTCCCCTCGAAATTTTGATTCCATTTGTGATAATTTTTCTATATCCCGACAGTCCACTTATTACTACTGCGGCCTATTGGGAACTAACCGAAATCACCATGTCACTCAGATTCGACTCAGGAAATTTTGATAAATCTTAAAAAGTACACATGTTACAAGAACCTGCTACTGGGAACTAACTGAATACACAAATATACACTGTTTAGGTTCGTTAAAACTTTGCTCTATCTTGAATAACAAGCTTATTACATGGGAATCCTATTGGGAAGCTACTGAATTCACCATGATACTTAGATTCCGTTCCTTTAAATGTTGCTCTATATCGAAAAGCACACTCATACAAGCATGTCCCATTGGGAACTCACTGAATTCGCCTAGGAATTTTGATTCCATTCGTTACAATTTTTCTATATCCCGAACAGTCCACTTATTACTACTGCGGCCTATTGGGAACTAACCGAAATCACCATGTTACTCTAATTCGGCTCACCATATTTTGATAAATCTTTAAAAGTACAGAAATTACAAGAGCCTGCTACTGGGAACTAACTGAATTCACAAAGAAACAGTGTTTCAGTTCGTTAGAAAGTTGCTCTATCTTGAATAACAAGCTTATTACATTGAATCCTATTGGGAACGTACTGAATTCACCAAGATACTTAGTTACCGTTCCTTAAAACGTTGCTCTTTATTGAAAAGCACACTCATACAAGCATGTCCCAGTGGGAACTCACTTAATTCGCCTAGAAATTTTGATTCCATTCGTGAAAATTTTTCTATATCCCGAACAGTCCACTTATTACTAATACGGCCTATTGGGAACTAACCGAATTCACCATGTTACTCAGATTCGGCTCACCATATTTTGATAAATCTTTAAAGTACACATATTACAAGGGCCTGCTACTGGGAACTAACTGAATTCACAAAGATACACTGTTTCAGTTCGTAAAAACGTTGCTCTATCTTGAATAACAAGCTTATTACATGCGAATCCTATTGGGAACCTACTGAATTCACCATGATACTCAGATTCCGTCCCTTAAAATGTTGCTATATATCGAAAAGCACACTAATACAAGCATGTCCCATTGGGAACTCACTGAATTCGCCAAGAAATTTTGATTCCATTTGTGATAATTTTTCTATATCCCGACAGTCCACTTATTACTAATGCGGCCTATTGTGAACGAACCGAAATCACCATGTCACTGAGATTCGACTCAGGAAATTTTGATAAATCTTAAGAAATACACATGTTACAAGAACCAGCTACTGGGAACTAACTGAGTTCACAAAGAAACACTGTTTCAGTTCGTTAAAATGTTGCTCTATCTTGAATAACAAGCTTATTACATGGGAATCCTATTGGGAACCTACTGAATTCACAATGATACTTAGATTCCGTTCCTTTAAATGTTGCTCTATATTGAAAAGCACACTCATACAAGCATGTCCCATTGGGAACTCACTATATTCGCCTAGATATTTTGATTCCATTCGTGAAAATTATTCTATATCCCGAACAGTCCACTTATTATTACTTCGGCCTATTGGGATCTAACCGAATTCACCATGTTACTCAGATTCGGCTCACCATATTTTGATAAATCTTTAAAAGTACACATATTACAAGGGCCTGCTACTGGCAACTAACTGAATTCACAAAGATACACTGTTTCAGTTCGTAAAAACGTTGCTCTATCTTGAATAACAAGTTTATTACATGCGAATCCTATTGGGAACCTAGTGAATTCACCATGATACTTAGATTCCGTCCTTTAAAATGATGGTATATATCGAAAAGCACACTAATACAAGCATGTCCCATTGGGAACTCACTGAATTCGCCTAGGAATTTTGATTCCATTCGTTAAAATTTTTCTATATCCCGAACAGTCCACTTATTACTATTGCGGCCTATTGGGAAATAACCGAATTCACCATGTTACTCTAATTCGGCTCACCATATTTTGATAAATCTTTAAAAGTACAGAAATTACAAGAGCCTGCTACTGGGAACTAACTGAATTCACAAAGAAACAGTGTTTCAGTTCGTTAGAAAGTTGCTCTATGTTGAATAACAAGCTTATTACATTGAATCCTATTGGGAATGTACTGAATTCACCAAGATACTTAGTTACCGTTCCTTAAAATGTTGCTCTTTATTGAAAAGGACACTCATACAAGCATGTCCCAGTGGGAACTCACTTAATTCGCCTAGAAATTTGGATTCCATTCGTGAAAATTTTTCTATATCCCGAACAGTCCACTTATTACTACTGCGGCCTATTGGGAACTAACCGAATTCACCATTCTACTCAGATTCGGCTCACCATATTTTGATAAAACTTTAAAGTACACATATTACAAGGGCCTGCTACTGGGAACTAACTGAATTCACAAAGATACACTGTTTCAGTTCGTAAAAACGTTGCACTATCTTGAATAACAAGTTTATTACATGCGAATCCTATTGGGAACCTACTGAATTCACCATGATACTTAGATTCCATCCCTTAAAATGTTGCAATATATCGAAAAGCACACTAAAACAAGCATGTCCCATTGGGAACTCACTGAATTCGCCTAGAAATTTTTATTCCATTCGTGAAAATTTTTCTATATCCCGACAGTCCACTTATTACTATTGCGATCTATTGGGATCTAACCGAAATCACTATGTCACTCGGATTCGACTCAGGAAATTTTGATAAATCTTAAAAAGTACACATATTACAAGAACCTGCTACTGGGAACTAAGTGAATTCACAAATATACACTGTTTCAGTTCGTTAAAACGTTGTTCTATCTTGAATAACAAGCTTATTACATGCGAATCCTATGGGGAGCCTACTGAATTCACCATGGTACTTAGATTCCGTTCCTTTAAATGTTGCTCTATATCGAAAAGCACACTCATACAAGCATGTCCCATTGGGAACTCACTGAATTCGCCTAGGAATTTTGATTCCATTCGGTACAATTTTTCTATATCCCGAACAGTCCACTTATTACTACTGCGGCCTATTGGGAACCAACTGAATTCACCATGTTACTCTAATCCGTCTCACCATATTTTGATAAATCTTTAAATGTACAGAAATTACAAGAGCCTGCTACTGGAAACTAACTGAATTCACAAAGAAACAGTGTTTCAGTTCGTTAGAAAGTTGCTCTATCTTGAATAACAAGCTTATTACATTGAATCCTATTGGGAACCTACTGAATTCACCATGATACTTAGATTCTGTCCCTTAAAATGTTGCTATATATCTAAAAGCACACTAATACAAGCATGTCCCATTGGGAACTCACTGAATTCGCCAAGAAATTTTGATTCCTTTCGTGAAAATTTTTCTATATCCCGACAGTCCACTGATTACTACTGCGGCCTATTGGGAACTAACCGAAATCAGCATGTCACTCAGATTCGACTCAGGAAATTTTGATAAATCTTAAAAAGTACACATATTACAAGAACCTGCTACTGGGAACTAACTGAATTCACAAAGATACACTGTTTCAGTTCGTTAAAACGTTGCTCTATCTTGAATAACAAGCTTATTACATGGGAATCCTATTGGGAACCTACTGAATTCACCATGATACTTAGATTCCGTTCCTTAAAATGTTGCTCTATATTGAAAAGCACACTCATACAAGCATGTCCCATTGGGAACTCACTATATTCGCCTAGAAATTTTGATTCCATTCGTGAAATTTTTTCTATATCCCGAACAGTCCACTTATTACTACTGCGGCCTATTGGGATCTAACCGAATTCACCATGTTACTCTAATTCGGCTCACCATATTTTGATAAATCTTTAAAAGTACAGAAATTACAAGTGCCTGCTACTGGGAACTAACTGAATTCACAAAGATACACTGTTTCAGTTCGTAAAAACGTTGCTCTATCTTGAATAACAAGTTTATTACATGCGAATCCTATTTGGAACCTAGTGAATTCACCATGATACTTAGATTCCGTCCCTTAAAATGATGGTATATATCGAAAAGCACACTAATACAAGCATGTCCCATTGGGAACTCACTGAATTCGCCTAGAAATTTTGATTCCATTTGTGATAATTTTTCTATATCCCGACAGTCCACTTATTACTAATGCGGCCTATTGTGAACTAACCGAAATCACCATGTCACTCAGATTCGACTCAGGAAATTTTGATAAATCTTAAAAAATACATATGTTACAAGAACCAGCTACTGGGAACTAACTGAATTCACAAAGATACACTGTTTCAGTTCGTTAAAATGTTGCTCTATCTTGAATAACAAGCTTATTACATGGGAATCCTATTGGGAACCTACTGAATTCACAATGATACTTAGATTCCGTTCCTTAAAATGTTGCTCTATATTGAAAAGCACACTCATACAAGCATGTCCCATTGGGAACTCACTATATTCGCCTAGATATTTTGATTCCATTCGTGAAAATTTTTCTATATCCCGAACAGTCCACTTATTATTACTGTGGCCTATTGGGATCTAACCGAATTCACCATGTTACTCAGATTCGGCTCACCATATTTTGATAAATCTTTAAAAGTACACATATTACAAGGGCCTGCTACTGGCAACTAACTGAATTCACAAAGATACACTGTTTCAGTTCGTAAAAACGTTGCTCTATCTTGAATAACAAGTTTATTACATGCGAATCCTATTTGGAACCTAGTGAATTCACCATGATACTTAGATTCCGTCCCTTAAAATGATGGTATATATCGAAAAGCACACTAATACAAGCATGTCCCTTTGGGAACTCACTGAATTCGCCTAGGAATTTTGATTCCATTCGTTAAAATTTTTCTATATCCCGAACAGTCCACTTATTACTACTGCGGCCTATTGGGAAGTAACCGAATTCACCATGTTTTCTAATTCGGCTCACCATATTTTGATAAATCTTTAAAAGTACAGAAATTACAAGAGCCTGCTACTGGGAACTAACTGAATTCACAAAGATACAGTGTTTCAGTTCGTTAGAAAGTTGCTCTATGTTGAATAACAAGCTTATTACATTGAATCCTATTGGGAATGTACTGAATTCACCAAGATACTTAGTTACCGTTCCTTAAAATGTTGCTCTTTATTGAAAAGGACACTCATAAAAGCATGTCCCAGTGGGAACTCACTTAATTCGCCTAGAAATTTGGATTCCATTCGTGAAAATTTTTCTATATCCCGAACAGTCCACTTATTACTACTGCGGCCTATTGGGAACTAACCGAATTCACCATGTTACTCAGATTCGGCTCACCATATTTTGATAAAACTTTAAAGTACACATATTACAAGGGCCTGCTACTGGGAACTAACTGAATTCACAGAGAAACAGTGTTTCAGTTCGTTAGAAAGTTGCTCTATCTTGAATAACAAGCTTATTACATTGAATCCTATTGGGAACCTACTGAATTCACCATGATACTTAGATTCCGTCCCTTAAAATGTTGCTATATATCTAAAAGCACACTAATACAAGCATGTCCCATTGGGAACTCACTGAATTCGCCAAGAAATTTTGATTCCTTTCGTAAAAATTTTTCTATATCCCGACAGTCCACTGATTACTACTGCGGCCTATTGGGAACTAACCGAAATCAGCATGTCACTCAGATTCGACTCAGGAAATTTTGATAAATCTTAAAAAGTACACATATTACAAGAACCTGCTACTGGGAACTAAGTGAATTCACAAAGATACACTGTTTCAGTTCGTTAAAACGTTGCTCTATCTTGAATAACAACTTATTACATGGGAATCCTATTGGGAACCTACTGAATTCACCATGATACTTAGATTCCGTTCCTTAAAATGTTGCTCTATTTTGAAAAGCACACTCATACAAGCATGTCCCATTGGGAACTCACTATATTCGCCTAGAAATTTTGATTCCATTCGTGAAATTTTTTCTATATCCCGAACAGTCCACTTATTACTACTGCGGCCTATTGGGATCTAACCGAATTCACCATGTTACTCAGATTCGGCTCACCATATTTTGATAAATCTTTAAAAGTACACATATTACAAGGACCTGCTACTGGGAACTAACTGAATTCACAAAGATACACTGTTTCAGTTCGTAAAAACGTTGCTCTATCTTGAATAACAAGCTTATTACATGCGAATCCTATTGGGAAACTACTGAATTCACCATGATACTTAGATTTCGTCCCTTGAAATGTGGCTATATATCAAAAAGCACACTAATACAAGCATGTCCCATTGGGAACTCACTGAATTCGCCTAGAAATTTTGATTCCATTTGTGATAATTTTTCTATATCCCGACAGTCCACTTATTACTACTGTGGCCTATTGGGAACTAACCGAAATCACCATGTCACTCAGATTCGACTCAGGAAATTTTGATAAATCTTAAAAAGTACACATGTTACAAGAACCTGCTACTGGGAACTAACTGAATTCACAAACATACACTGTTTCAGTTCTTAAAACGTTGCTCTATCTTGAATAACAAGCTTATTACATGGGAATCCTATTGGGAACCTACTGAATTCACCATGATACTTAGATTCCGTTCCTTTAAATGTTGCTCTATATCGAAAAGCACACTCATACAAGCATGTTCCATTGGGAACTCACTGAATTCGCCTAGGAATTTTGATTCCATTCGGAACAATTTTTCTATATCCCGAACAGTCCTCTTATTACTACTGCGGCCTATTGGGAACTAACCGAATTCACCATGTTACTCTAATTCGGCTCACCATATTTTGATAAACCTTTAAAAGTACAGAAATTACAAGAGCCTGCTACTGGGAACTAACTGAATTCACAAAGAAACAGTGTTTCAGTTCGTTAGAAAGTTGCTCTATCTTGAATAACAAGCTTATTACATTGAATCCTATTGGGAACCTACTGAATTCACCATGATACTTAGATTCCGTTCCTTAAAATGTTGCTCTATATTGAAAAGCACACTCATACAAGCATGTCCCATTGGGAACTCACTATATTCGCCTAGAAATTTTGATTCCATTCGTGAAAATTTTTCTATATCCCGAACAGTCCACTTATTACTACTACGGCCTATTGGGAACTAACCGAATTCACCATGTTACTCTAATTCGGCTCACCATATTTTGATAAATCTTTAAAGTACACATATTACAAGGTCCTGCTACTGGGAACTAACTGAATTCACAAAGATACACTGTTTCAGTTCGTAAAAACGTTGCTCTATCTTGAATAACAAGTTTATTACATGCGAATCCTATTGGGAACCTACTGAATTCACCATGATACTTAGATTCCTTCCCTTAAAATGTTGCTATATATCGAAAAGCACACTAATACAAGCATGTCCCAGTGGGAACTCACTTAATTCGCCTAGAAATTTTGATTCCATTCGTGAAAATTTTTCTATATCCCGAACAGTCCACGTATTACAACTGCGGCCTATTGGGAACTAACCGAATTCACCATGTTACTCAGATTCGGCTCACCATATTTTGATAAATCTTTAAAGTACACATATTACAAGGGCCTGCTACTGGGAACTAACTGAATTCACAAAGATAAACTGTTTCAGTTCGTAAAAACGTGGCTCTATCTTGAATAACAAGTTTATTACGTGCGAATCCTATTGGGAACCTACTGAATTCACCATGATACTTAGATTCCGTCCCTTAAAATGTTGCTATATATCGAAAAGCACACTAATACAAGCATGTCCCATTGGAAACTCACTGAATTCGCCTAGAAATTTTGATTCCATTCGTGAAAATTTTTCTATATCCCGACAGTCCTCTTATTACTACTGCGACCTATAGGGATCTAACCGAAATCACCATGTCACTCAGATTCGACTAAGGAAATTTTGATAAATTTTAAAAAGTACACATATTACAAGAATCTGCTACTGGGAACTAACTGAATTCACAAAGATACACTGTTTCAGTTCGTTAAAACGTTGCTCTATCTCGAATAACAAGCTTATTACATGGGAATCCTATTGGGAACCTACTGAATTCACCATGATACTTAGATTCCGTTCCTTAAAATGTTGCTCTATATTGAAAAGCACACTCATACAAGCATGTCCCATTGGGAACTCACTATATTCGCCTAGAAATTTTGATTCCATTCGTGAAAATTTTTCTATATCCCGAACAATCCACTTATTACTACTGCGGTCTATTGGGATCTAACCGAATTCACCATGTTAATCAGATTCGGCTCACCATATTATGATAAATCTTTAAAAATACACATATTACAAGGGCCTGCTACTGGGAACTAACTGAATTCACAAAGATACACTGTTTCAGTTTGTAAAACGTTGCTCTATCTTGAATAACAAGCTTATTACATGCGAATCCTATTGGGAACCTACTGAATTCACCATGATACTTAGATTCCGTCCTTAAAATGATGGTATATATCGAAAAGCACACTAATACAAGCATGTCCCATTGGGAACTCACTGAATTCGCCTAGGAATTTTGATTCCATTCGTTAAAATTTTTTTATATCCCGAACAGTCCACTTATTACTACTGCGGCCTATTGGGAAGTAACCGAATTCACCATGTTACTCTAATTCGGCTCACCATATTTTGATGAATCTTTAAAAGTACAGAAATTACAAGAGCCTGCTACTGGGAACTAACTGAATTCACAAAGAAACAGTGTTTCAGTTCGTGAGAACGTTGCTCTATCTTGAATAACAAGCTTATTACATTGAATCCTATTGCGAATGGACTGAATTCACCAAGATACTTAGTTACCATTCCTTAAAATGTTGCTCTTTATTGAAAAGCACACTCATACAAGCATGTCCCATTGGGAACTCACTATATTCGCCTAGAAATTTTGATTCCATTCGTGACATTTTTTCTATATCCCGAACAGTCCACTTATTACTACTGCGGCCTATTGGGATCTAACCGAATTCACCATGTTACTCAGATTCGGCTCACCATATTTTGATAAATCTTTAAAAGTACACATATTACAAGGGCCTGCTACTGGGAACTAACTGAATTCACAAAAATACACTGTTTCAGTTCGTAAAACCGTTGCTCTATCTTGAATAACAAGCTTATTACATTGAATCCTATTGGGAACGTACTGAATTCACCAAGATACTTAGTTACCGTTCCTTAAAATGTTGCTCTTTATTGAAAAGGACACTCATACAAGCATGTCCCAATGGGAACTCACTTAATTCGCCTAGAAATTTTGATTCCATTCGTGAAAATTTTTCTATATCCCGAACAGTCCACTTATTACTACTACGGCCTATTGGGAACTAACCGAATTCACCATGTTACTCAGTTTCGGCTCACCATATTTTGATAAATCTTTAAAGTACACATATTACAAGGGCCTGCTACGGGGAACTAACTGAATTCACAAAGATACACTGTTTCAGTTCGTAAAAACGTTGCTCTATCTTGAATAACAAGCTTATTACATGCGAATCCTATTGGGAACCTACTGAATTCACCATGATACTTAGATTCCGTCCCTTAAAATGTTGCTATATATCGAAAAGCACACTAATACAAGCATGTCCCATTGGGAACTCACTGAATTCGCCTAGAAATTTTGATTCCATTTGTGATAATTTTTCTATATTCCGACAGTCCACTTATTACTAATGCGGCCTATTGTGAACTAACCGAAATCACCATGTCACTCAGATTCGACTCAGGAAATTTTGATAAATCTTAAAAAATACACATGTTACAAGAACCAGCTACTGGGAACTAACTGAATTCACAAAGATACACTGTTTCAGTTCGTTAAAATGTTGCTCTATCTTGAATAACAAGCTTATTACATGGGAATCCTATTGGGAACCTACTTAATTCACAATGATACTTAGATTCCGTTCCTTTAAATGTTGCTCTATATTGAAAAGCACACTCATACAAGCATGTCCCATTGGGAACTCACTATATTCGCCTCGAAATTTTGATTCCATTCGTGAAAATTTTTCTATATCCCGAACAGTCCACTTATTACTACTGCGGCCTATTGGGATCTAACCCAATTCACCATGTACTCAGATTCGGCTCACCATATTTTGATAAATCTTTAAAAGTACACATATTACAAGGGCCTGCTACTGGGAACTAACTGAATTCACAAAGATACACTGTTTCAGTTCGTAAAAACAATGCTCTATCATGAATAACAAGCTTATTACATGCGAATCCTATTGGGAACCTACTGAATTCACCATGATACTTAGATTCCGTCCCTTGAAATGTGGCTATATATCAAAAAGCGCACTAATACAAGCATGTCCCATTGGGAACTCACTGAATTCGCCAAGAAATTTTGATTCCTTTCGTAAAAATTTTTCTATATCCCGACAGTCCACTGATTACTACTGCGGCCTATTGGGAACTAACCGAAATCAGCATGTCACTCAGATTCGACTCAGGAAATTTTGATAAATCTTAAAAAGTACACATATTACAAGAACCTGCTACTGGGAACTAAGTGAATTCACAAAGATACACTGTTTCAGTTCGTTAAAACGTTGCTCTATCTTGAATAACAAGCTTATTACATGGGAATCCTATTGGGAACCTACTGAATTCACCATGATACTTAGATTCCGTTCCTTAAAATGTTGCTCTATTTTGAAAAACACACTCATACAAGCATGTCCCATTGGGAACTCACTATATTCGCCTAGAAATTTTGATTCCATTCGTGAAATTTTTTCTATATCCCGAACAGTCCACTTATTACTACTGCGGCCTATTGGGATCTAACCGAATTCACCATGTTACTCAGATTCGGCTCACCATATTTTGATAAATCTTTAAAAGTACACATATTACAAGGACCTGCTACTGGGAACTAACTGAATTCACAAAGATACAGTGTTTCAGTTCGTAAAAACGTTGCTCTATCTTGAATAACAAGCTTATTACATGCGAATCCTATTGGGAACCTACTGAATTCACCATGATACTTAGATTCCGTCCCTTGAAATGTGGCTATATATCAAAAAGCACACTAATACAAGCATGTCCCATTGGGAACTCACTGAATTCGCCTAGAAATTTTGATTCCATTTGTGATAATTTTTCTATATCCCGACAGTCCACTTATTACTACTGTGGCCTATTGGGAACTAACCGAAATCACCATGTCACTCAGATTCGACTCAGGAAATTTTGATAAATCTTAAAAAGTACACATGTTACAAGAACCTGCTACTGGGAACTAACTGAATTCACAAACATACACTGTTTCAGTTCTTAAAACGTTGCTCTATCTTGAATAACAAGCTTATTACATGGGAATCCTATTGGGAACCTACTGAATTCACCATGATACTTAGATTCCGTTCCTTTAAATGTTGCTCTATATCGAAAAGCACACTCATACAAGCATGTTCCATTGGGAACTCACTGAATTCGCCTAGGATTTTTGATTCCATTCGGAACAATTTTTCTATATCCCGAACAGTCCTCTTATTACTACTGCGGCCTATTGGGAACTAACCGAATTCACCATGTTACTCTAATTCGGCTCACCATATTTTGATAAACCTTTAAAAGTACAGAAATTACAAGAGCCTGCTACTGGGAACTAACTGAATTCACAAAGAAACAGTGTTTCAGTTCGTTAGAAAGTTGCTCTATCTTGAATAACAAGCTTATTACATTGAATCCTATTGGGAACCTACTGAATTCACCATGATACTTAGATTCCGTTCCTTAAAATGTTGCTCTATATTGAAAAGCACACTCATACAAGCATGTCCCATTGGGAACTCACTATATTCGCCTAGAAATTTTGATTCCATTCGTGAAATTTTTTCTATATCCCGAACAGTCCACTTATTACTACTGCGGCCTATTGGGATCTAACCGAATTCACCATGTTACTCAGACTCGGCTCACCATATTTTGATAAATCTTTAAAAGTACACATATTACAAGGGCCTGCTACTGGCAACTAACTGAATTCACAAAGATACACTGTTTCAGTTCGTAAAAACGTTGCTCTATCTTGAATAACAAGCTTATTACATGCGAATCCTATTGGGAAACTACTGAATTCACCATGATACTTAGATTACGTCCCTTGAAATGTGGCTATATATCAAAAAGCACACTAATACAAGCATGTCCCATTGGGAACTCACTGAATTCGCCTAGAAATTTTGATTCCATTTGTGATAATTTTTCTATATCCCGACAGTCCACTTATTACTACTGTGGCCTATTGGGAACTAACCGAAATCACCATGTCACTCAGATTCGACTCAGGAAATTTTGATAAATCTTAAAAAGTACACATGTTACAAGAACCTGCTACTGGGAACTAACTGAATTCACAAAGATACACTGTTTCAGTTCGTTAAAACGTTGCTCTATCTTGAATAACAAGCTTAATACATGCGAATCCTATTGGGAACCTACTGAATTCACCATGATACTTAGATTCCGTTCCTTAAAATGTTGCTCTATATTGAAAAGCACACTCATACAAGCATGTCCCATTGGGAACTCACTATATTCGCCTAGAAATTTTGATTCCATTCGTGAAAATTTTTCTATATCCCGAACAATCCACTTATTACTACTGCGGCCTATTGGGATCTAACCGAATTCACCATGTTAATCAGATTCGGCTCACCATATTTTGATAAATCATTAAAAGTACACATATTACAAGGGCCTGCTACTGGGAAGTAACTGAATTCACAAAGATACACTGTTTCAGTTTGTAAAACGTTGCTCTATCTTGAATAACAAGCTTATTACATGCGAATCCTATTGGGAACCTACTGAATTCACCATGATACTTAGATTCCGTCCCTTAAAATGATGGTATATATCGAAAAGCACACTAATACAAGCATGTCCCATTGGGAACTCACTGAATTCGCCTAGGAATTTTGATTCCATTCGTTAAAATTTTTTTATATCCCGAACAGTCCACTTATTACTACTGCGGCCTATTGGGAAGTAACCGAATTCACCATGTTACTCTAATTCGGCTCACCATATTTTGATAAATCTTTAAAAGTACAGAAATTACAAGAGCCTGCTACTGGGAACTAACTGAATTCACAAAGAAACAGTGTTTCAGTTCGTTAGAATGTTGCTCTATCTTGAATAACAAGCTTATTACATTGAATCCTATTGCGAATGGACTGAATTCACCAAGATACTTAGTTACCATTCCTTAAAATGTTGCTCTTTATTGAAAAGCACAATCATACAAGCATGTCCCAGTGGGAACTCACTTAATTCGCCTAGAAATTTTGATTCCATTCGAGAAAATTTTTCTATATCCCGAACAGTCCACGTATTACTCCTGCGGCCTATTGGGAAGTAACCGAATTCACCATGTTACTCTAATTCGGCTCACCATATTTTGATAAATCTTTAAAAGTACAGAAATTACAAGAGCCTGCTACTGGGAACTAACTGAATTCACAAAGAAACAGTGTTTCAGTTCGTTAGAAAGTTGCTCTATCTTGAATAACAAGCTTATTACATTGAATCCTATTGGGAACCTACTGAATTCACCATGATACTTAGATTCCGTTCCTTAAAATGTTGCTCTATATTGAAAAGCACACTCATACAAGCATGTCCCATTGGGAACTCACTATATTCGCCTAGAAATTTTGATTCCATTCGTGAAATTTTTTCTATATCCCGAACAGTCCACTTATTACTACTGCGGCCTATTGGGATCTAACCGAATTCACCATGTTACTCAGATTCGGCTCACCATATTTTGATAAATCTTTAAAAGTACACATATTACAAGGGCCTGCTACTGGGAACTAACTGAATTCACAAAGATACACTGTTTCAGTTCGTAAAAACGTTGCTCTATCTTGAATAACAAGCTTATTACATTGAATCCTATTGGGAACGTACTGAATTCACCAAGATACTTAGTTACCGTTCCTTAAAATGTTGCTCTTTATTGAAAAGGACACTCATACAAGCATGTCCCAGTGGGAACTCACTTAATTCGCCTAGAAATTTTGATTCCATTCGTGAAAATTTTTCTATATCCCGAACAGTCCACTTATTACTACTACGGCCTATTGGGAACTAACCGAATTCACCATGTTACTCAGATTCGGCTCACCATATTTTGATAAATCTTTAAAGTACACATATTACAAGGACCTGCTACGGGGAACTAACTGAATTCACAAAGATACACTGTTTCAGTTCGTAAAAACGTTGCTCTATCTTGAATAACAAGCTTATTACATGCGAATCCTATTGGGAACCTACTGAATTCACCATGATACTTAGATTCCGTCCCTTAAAATGTTGCTATATATCGAAAAGCACACTAATACAAGCATGTCCCATTGGGAACTCACTGAATTCGCCTAGAAATTTTGATTCCATTTGTGATAATTTTTCTATATCCCGACAGTCCACTTATTACTAATGCGGCCTATTGTGAACTAACCGAAATCACCATGTCACTCAGATTCGACTCAGGAAATTTTGATAAATCTTAAAAAATACACATGTTACAAGAACCAGCTACTGGGAACTAACTGAATTCACAAAGATACACTGTTTCAGTTCGTTAAAATGTTGCTCTATCTTGAATAACAAGCTTATTACATGGGAATCCTATTGGGAACCTACTGAATTCACAATGATACTTAGATTCCGTTCCTTTAAATGTTGCTCTATATTGAAAAGCACACTCATACAAGCATGTCCCATTGGGAACTCACTATATTCGCCTAGATATTTTGATTCCATTCGTGAAAATTTTTCTATATCCCGAACAGTCCACTTATTACTACTGCGGCCTATTGGGATCTAACCGAATTCACCATGTTACTCAGATTCGGCTCACCATATTTTGATAAATCTTTAAAAGTACACATATTACAAGGGCCTGCTACTGGGAACTAACTGAATTCACAAAGATACACTGTTTCAGTTCGTAAAAACAATGCTCTATCATGAATAACAAGCTTATTACATGCGAATCCTATTGGGAACCTACTGAATTCACCATGATACTTAGATTCCGTCCCTTGAAATGTGGCTATATATCAAAAAGCGCACTAATACAAGCATGTCCCATTGGGAACTCACTGAATTCGCCTAGAAATTTTGATTCCATTTGTGATAATTTTTCTATATCCCGACAGTCCACTGATTACTACTGCGGCCTATTGGGAACTAACCGAAATCACCATGTCACTCAGATTCGACTCAGGAAATTTTGATAAATCTTAAAAAGTACACATGTTACAAGAACCTGCTACTGTGAACTAACTGAATTCACAAAGAAACAGTGTTTCAGTTCGTTAAAACGTTGCTCTATCTTGAATAACAAGCTTATTACATGGGAATCCTATTGGGAACAAACTGAATACACCATGATACTTAGATTCCGTTCCTTTAAATGTTGCTCTATATCGAAAAGCACACTCATACAAGCATGTCCCATTGGGAACTCACTGAATTCGCCTAGGAATTTTGATTCCATTCGTTAAAATTTTTCTATATCCCGAACAGTCCACTTATTACTACTGCGGCCTATTGGGAAGTAACCGAATTCACCATGTTACTCTAATTCGGCTCACCATATTTTGATAAACCTTTAAAAGTACAGAAATTACAAGAGCCTGCTACTGGGAACTAACTGAATTCACAAAGAAACAGTGTTTCAGTTCGTTAGAAAGTTGCTCTATCTTGAATAACAAGCTTATTACATTGAATCCTATTGGGAACCTACTGAATTCACCATGATACTTAGATTCCGTTCCTTAAAATGTTACTCTATATTGAAAAGCACACTCATACAAGCATGTCCCATTGGGAATTCACTATATTCGCCTAGAAATTTTGATTCCATTCGTGAAATTTTTTCTATATCCCGAACAGTCCACTTATTACTACTGCGGCCTATTGGGATCTAACCGAATTCACCATGTTACTCAGATTCGGCTCACCATATTTTGATAAATCTTTAAAAGTACACATATTACAAGGGCCTGCTACTGGCAACTAACTGAATTCACAAAGATACACTGTTTCAGTTCGTAAAAACGTTGCTCTATCTTGAATAACAAGCTTATTACATGCGAATCCTATTGGGAAACTACTGAATTCACCATGATACTTAGATTCCGTCCCTTGAAATGTGGCTATATATCAAAAAGCACACTAATACAAGCATGTCCCATTGGGAACTCACTGAATTCGCCTAGAAATTTTGATTCCATTTGTGATAATTTTTCTATATCCCGACAGTCCACTTATTACTACTGTGGCCTATTGGGAACTAACCGAAATCACCATGTCACTCAGATTCGACTCAGGAAATTTTGATAAATCTTAAAAAGTACACATGTTACAAGAACCTGCTACTGGGAACTAACTGAATTCACAAACATACACTGTTTCAGTTCTTAAAACGTTGCTCTATCTTGAATAACAAGCTTATTACATGGGAATCCTATTGGGAACCTACTGAATTCACCATGATACTTAGATTCCGTTCCTTTAAATGTTGCTCTGTATCGAAAAGCACACTCATACAAGCATGTTCCATTGGGAACTCACTGAATTCGCCTAGGAATTTTGATTCCATTCGGTACAATTTTTCTATATCCCGAACAGTCCTCTTATTACTACTGCGGCCTATTGGGAACTAACCGAATTCACCATGTTACTCTAATTCGGCTCACCATATTTTGATAAATCATTAAAAGTACACATATTACAAGGGCCTGCTACTGGGAACTAACTGAATTCACAAAGATACACTGTTTCAGTTTGTAAAACGTTGCTCTATCTTGAATAACAAGCTTATTACATGCGAATCCTATTGGGAACCTACTGAATTCACCATGATACTTAGATTCCGTCCCTTAAAATGATGGTATATATCGAAAAGCACACTAATACAAGCATGTCCCATTGGGAACTCACTGAATTCGCCTAGGAATTTTGATTCCATTCGTTAAAATTTTTTTATATCCCGAACAGTCCACTTATTACTACTGCGGCCTATTGGGAAGTAACCGAATTCACCATGTTACTCTAATTCGGCTCACCATATTTTGATAAATCTTTAAAAGTACAGAAATTACAAGAGCCTGCTACTGGGAACTAACTGAATTCACAAAGAAACAGTGTTTCAGTTCGTTAGAACGTTGCTCTATCTTGAATAACAAGCTTATTACATTGAATCCTATTGCGAATGGACTGAATTCACCAAGATACTTAGTTACCATTCCTTAAAATGTTGCTCTTTATTGAAAAGCACACTCATACAAGCATGTCCCAGTGGGAACTCACTTAATTCGCCTAGAAATTTTGATTCCATTCGTGAAAATTTTTCTATATCCCGAACAGTCCACTTATTACTACTACGGCCTATTGGGAACTAACCGAATTCACCATGTTACTCTAATTCGGCTCACCATATTTTGATAAATCTTTAAAGTACACATATTACAAGGTCCTGCTACTGGGAACTAACTGAATTCACAAAGATACACTGTTTCAGTTCGTAAAAACGTTGCTCTATCTTGAATAACAAGTTTATTACATGCGAATCCTATTGGGAACCTACTGAATTCACCATGATACTTAGATTCCTTCCCTTAAAATGTTGCTATATATCGAAAAGCACACTAATACAAGCATGTCCCATTGGGAACTCACTGAATTCGCCTAGAAATTTTGATTCCATTCGTGAAAATTTTTCTATATCCCGACAGTCCACTGATTACTACTGCGGCCTATTGGGACCTAACCGAAATCAGCATGTCACTCAGATTCGACTCAGGAAATTTTGATAAATCTTAAAAAGTACACATGTTACAAGGGCCTGCTACTGGGAACTAACTGAATTCACAAAGATACACTGTTTCAGTTCGTTAAAACGTTGCTCTATCTTGAATAACAAGCTTATTACATGGGAATCCTATTGGGAACCTACTGAATTCACCATGATACTTAGATTCCGTTCCTTAAAATGTTGCTCTATATTGAAAAGCACACTCATACAAGCATGTCCCATTGGGAACTCACTATATTCGCCTAGAAATTTTGATTCCATTCGTGAAAATTTTTCTATATCCCGAACAATCCACTTATTACTACTGCGGCCTATTGGGATCTAACCGAATTCACCATGTTAATCAGATTCGGCTCACCATATTTTGATAAATCATTAAAAGTACACATATTACAAGGGCCTGCTACTGGGAACTAACTGAATTCACAAAGATACACTGTTTCAGTTTGTAAAACGTTGCTCTATCTTGAATAACAAGCTTATTACATGCGAATCCTATTGGGAACCTACTGAATTCACCATGATACTTAGATTCCGTCCCTTAAAATGATGGTATATATCGAAAAGCACACTAATACAAGCATGTCCCATTGGGAACTCACTGAATTCGCCTAGGAATTTTGATTCCATTCGTTAAAATTTTTTTATATCCCGAACAGTCCACTTATTACTACTGCGGCCTATTGGGAAGTAACCGAATTCACCATGTTACTCTAATTCGGCTCACCATATTTTGATAAATCTTTAAAAGTACAGAAATTACAAGAGCCTGCTACTGGGAACTAACTGAATTCACAAAGAAACAGTGTTTCAGTTCGTTAGAACGTTGCTCTATCTTGAATAACAAGCTTATTACATTGAATCCTATTGCGAATGGACTGAATTCACCAAGATACTTAGTTACCATTCCTTAAAATGTTGCTCTTTATTGAAAAGCACACTCATACAAGCATGTCCCAGTGGGAACTCACTTAATTCGCCTAGAAATTTTGATTCCATTCGAGAAAATTTTTCTATATCCCGAACAGTCCACGTATTACTCCTGCGGCCTATTGGGAAGTAACCGAATTCACCATGTTACTCTAATTCGGCTCACCATATTTTGAGAATCTTTAAAAGTACAGAAATTACAAGAGCCTGCTACTGGGAACTAACTGAATTCACAAAGAAACAGTGTTTCAGTTCGTTAGAAAGTTGCTCTATCTTGAATAACAAGCTTATTACATTGAATCCTATTGGGAACGTACTGAATTCACCAAGATACTTAGTTACCGTTCCTTAAAATGTTGCTCTTTATTGAAAAGGACACTCATACAAGCATGTCCCAGTGGGAACTCACTTAATTCGCCTAGAAATTTGGATTCCATTCGTGAAAATTTTTCTATATCCCGAACAGTCCACTTATTACTACTGCGGCCTATTGGGAACTAACCGAATTCACCATGTTACTCAGATTCGGCTCACCATATTTTGATAAAACTTTAAAGTACACATATTACAAGGGCCTGCTACTGGGAACTAACTGAATTCACAAAGATACACTGTTTCAGTTCGTTAAAACGTTGCTCTATCTTGAATAACAAGCTTATTACATGGGAATCCTATTGGGAACCTACTGAATTCACCATGATACTTAGATTCCGTTCCTTAAAATGTTGCTCTATATTGAAAAGCACACTCATACAAGCATGTCCCATTGGGAACTCACTATATTCGCCTAGAAATTTTGATTCCATTCGTGAAAATTTTTCTATATCCCGAACAATCCACTTATTACTACTGCGGCCTATTGGGATCTAACCGAATTCACCATGTTAATCAGATTCGGCTCACCATATTTTGATAAATCATTAAAAGTACACATATTACAAGGGCCTGCTACTGGGAACTAACTGAATTCACAAAGATACACTGTTTCAGTTTGTAAAACGTTGCTCTATCTTGAATAACAAGCTTATTACATGCGAATCCTATTGGGAACCTACTGAATTCACCATGATACTTAGATTCCGTCCCTTAAAATGATGGTATATATCGAAAAGCACACTAATACAAGCATGTCCCATTGGGAACTCACTGAATTCGCCTAGGAATTTTGATTCCATTCGTTAAAATTTTTTTATATCCCGAACAGTCCACTTATTACTACTGCGGCCTATTGGGAAGTAACCGAATTCACCATGTTACTCTAATTCGGCTCACCATATTTTGATAAATCTTTAAAAGTACAGAAATTACAAGAGCCTGCTACTGGGAACTAACTGAATTCACAAAGAAACAGTGTTTCAGTTCGTTAGAACGTTGCTCTATCTTGAATAACAAGCTTATTACATTGAATCCTATTGCGAATGGACTGAATTCACCAAGATACTTAGTTACCATTCCTTAAAATGTTGCTCTTTATTGAAAAGCACACTCATACAAGCATGTCCCAGTAGGAACTCACTTAATTCGCCTAGAAATTTTGATTCCATTCGAGAAAATTTTTCTATATCCCGAACAGTCCACGTATTACTCCTGCGGCCTATTGGGAAGTAACCGAATTCACCATGTTACTCTAATTAGCTCACCATATTTTGAGAATCTTTAAAAGTACAGAAATTACAAGAGCCTGCTACTGGGAACTAACTGAATTCACAAAGAAACAGTGTTTCAGTTCGTTAGAAAGTTGCTCTATCTTGAATAACAAGCTTATTACATTGAATCCTATTGGGAACGTACTGAATTCACCAAGATACTTAGTTACCGTTCCTTAAAATGTTGCTCTTTATTGAAAAGGACACTCATACAAGCATGTCCCAGTGGGAACTCACTTAATTCGCCTAGAAATTTGGATTCCATTCGTTTAAATTTTTCTATATCCCGAACAGTCCACTTATTACTACTGCGGCCTATTGGGAACTAACCGAATTCACCATGTTACTCAGATTCGGCTCACCATATTTTGATAAAACTTTAAAGTACACATATTACAAGGGCCTTCTACTGGGAACTAACTGAATTCACAAAGATACACTGTTTCAGTTCGTAAAAACTTTGCACTATCTTGAATAACAAGTTTATTACATGTGAATCCTATTGGGAACCTACTGAATTCACCATGATACTTAGATTCCATCCCTTAAAATGTTGCAATATATCGAAAAGAACACTAAAACAAGCATGTCCCATTGGAAACTCACTGAATTCGCCTAGAAATTTTTATTCTATTCGTGAAAATTTTCCATATCCCGACAGTCCACTTATTACTACTGCGACCTATTGGGATCTAACCGAAATCACCATGTCACTCAGATTCGACTCAGGAAATTTTGATAAATCTTAAAAAGTACACATATTACAAGAACCTGCTACTGGGAACTAAGTGAATTCACAAAGATACACTGTTTCAGTTTGTTAAAACGTTGTTCTATGTGGAATAACAAGCTTATTACATGTGAATCCTATTGGGAACCTACTGAATTCACCATGGTACTTAGATTCCGTTCCTTTAAATGTTGCTCTATATCGAAAAGCACACTCATACAAGCATGTTCCATTGGGAACTCACTGAATTCGCCTAGAAATTTTGATTCCATTTGTGATAATTTTTCTATATCCCGACAGTCCACTTATTACTACTGTGGCCTATTGGGAACTAACCGAAATCACCATGTCACTCAGATTCGACTCAGGAAATTTTGATAAATCTTAAAAAGTACACATGTTACAAGAACCTGCTACTGGGAACTAACTGAATTCACAAACATACACTGTTTCAGTTCTTAAAACGTTGCTCTATCTTGAATAACAAGCTTATTACATGGGAATCCTATTGGGAACCTACTGAATTCACCATGATACTTAGATTCCGTTCCTTTAAATGTTGCTCTATATCGAAAAGCACACTCATACAAGCATGTTCCATTGGGAACTCACTGAATTCGCCTAGGAATTTTGATTCCATTCGGTACAATTTTTCTATATCCCGAACAGTCCTCTTATTACTACTGCGGCCTATTGGGAACTAACCGAATTCACCATGTTACTCTAATTCGGCTCACCATATTTTGATAAATCTTTAAAAGTACAGAAATTACAAGAGCCTGCTACTGGGAACTAACTGAATTCACAAAGAAACAGTGTTTCAGTTCGTTAGAAAGTTGCTCTATCTTGAATAACAAGCTTATTACATTGAATCCTATTGGGAACGTACTGAATTCACCAAGATACTTAGTTACCGTTCCTTAAAATGTTGCTCTTTATTGAAAAGCACACTCATACAAGCATGTCCCAGTGGGAACTCACTTAATTCGCCTAGAAATTTTGATTCCATTCGTGAAAATTTTTCTATATCCCGAACAGTCCACTTATTACTACTACGGCCTATTGGGAACTAACCGAATTCACCATGTTACTCTAATTCGGCTCACCATATTTTGATAAATCTTTAAAGTACACATATTACAAGGTCCTGCTACTGGGAACTAACTGAATTCACAAAGATACACTGTTTCAGTTCGTAAAAACGTTGCTCTATCTTGAATAACAAGTTTATTACATGCGAATCCTATTGGGAACCTACTGAATTCACCATGATACTTAGATTCCTTCCCTTAAAATGTTGCTATATATCGAAAAGCACACTAATACAAGCATGTCCCATTGGGAACTCACTGAATTCGCCTAGAAATTTTGATTCCATTCGTGAAAATTTTTCTATATCCCGACAGTCCACTGATTACTACTGCGGCCTATTGGGAACTAACCGAAATCAGCATGTCACTCAGATTCGACTCAGGAAATTTTGATAAATCTTAAAAAGTACACATGTTACAAGGGCCTGCTACTGGGAACTAACTGAATTCACAAAGATACACTGTTTCAGTTCGTTAAAACGTTGCTCTATCTTGAATAACAAGCTTATTACATGGGAATCCTATTGGGAACCTACTGAATTCACCATGATACTTAGATTCCGTTCCTTAAAATGTTGCTCTATATTGAAAAGCACACTCATACAAGCATGTCCCATTGGGAACTCACTATATTCGCCTAGAAATTTTGATTCCATTCGTGAAAATTTTTCTATATCCCGAACAATCCACTTATTACTACTGCGGCCTATTGGGATCTAACCGAATTCACCATGTTAATCAGATTCGGCTCACCATATTTTGATAAATCATTAAAAGTACACATATTACAAGGGCCTGCTACTGGGAACTAACTGAATTCACAAAGATACACTGTTTCAGTTTGTAAAACGTTGCTCTATCTTGAATAACAAGCTTATTACATGCGAATCCTATTGGGAACCTACTGAATTCACCATGATACTTAGATTCCGTCCCTTAAAATGATGGTATATATCGAAAAGCACACTAATACAAGCATGTCCCATTGGGAACTCACTGAATTCGCCTAGGAATTTTGATTCCATTCGTTAAAATTTTTTTATATCCCGAACAGTCCACTTATTACTACTGCGGCCTATTGGGAAGTAACCGAATTCACCATGTTACTCTAATTCGGCTCACCATATTTTGATAAATCTTTAAAAGTACAGAAATTACAAGAGCCTGCTACTGGGAACTAACTGAATTCACAAAGAAACAGTGTTTCAGTTCGTTAGAACGTTGCTCTATCTTGAATAACAAGCTTATTACATTGAATCCTATTGCGAATGGACTGAATTCACCAAGATACTTAGTTACCATTCCTTAAAATGTTGCTCTTTATTGAAAAGCACACTCATACAAGCATGTCCCAGTGGGAACTCACTTAATTCGCCTAGAAATTTTGATTCCATTCGTGAAAATTTTTCTATATCCCGAACAGTCCACTTATTACTACTACGGCCTATTGGGAACTAACCGAATTCACCATGTTACTCTAATTCGGCTCACCATATTTTGATAAATCTTTAAAGTACACATATTACAAGGTCCTGCTACTGGGAACTAACTGAATTCACAAAGATACACTGTTTCAGTTCGTAAAAACGTTGCTCTATCTTGAATAACAAGTTTATTACATGCGAATCCTATTGGAAACCTACTGAATTCACCATGATACTTAGATTCCTTCCCTTAAAATGTTGCTATATATCGAAAAGCACACTAATACAAGCATGTCCCATTGGGAACTCACTGAATTCGCCTAGAAATTTTGATTCCATTCGTGAAAATTTTTCTATATCCCGACAGTCCACTGATTACTACTGCGGCCTATTGGGACCTAACCGAAATCAGCATGTCACTCAGATTCGACTCAGGAAATTTTGATAAATCTTAAAAAGTACACATGTTACAAGGGCCTGCTACTGGGAACTAACTGAATTCACAAAGATACACTGTTTCAGTTCGTTAAAACGTTGCTCTATCTTGAATAACAAGCTTATTACATGGGAATCCTATTGGGAACCTACTGAATTCACCATGATACTTAGATTCCGTTCCTTAAAATGTTGCTCTATATTGAAAAGCACACTCATACAAGCATGTCCCATTGGGAACTCACTATATTCGCCTAGAAATTTTGATTCCATTCGTGAAAATTTTTCTATATCCCGAACAATCCACTTATTACTACTGCGGCCTATTGGGATCTAACCGAATTCACCATGTTAATCAGATTCGGCTCACCATATTTTGATAAATCATTAAAAGTACACATATTACAAGGGCCTGCTACTGGGAACTAACTGAATTCACAAAGATACACTGTTTCAGTTTGTAAAACGTTGCTCTATCTTGAATAACAAGCTTATTACATGCGAATCCTATTGGGAACCTACTGAATTCACCATGATACTTAGATTCCGTCCCTTAAAATGATGGTATATATCGAAAAGCACACTAATACAAGCATGTCCCATTGGGAACTCACTGAATTCGCCTAGGAATTTTGATTCCATTCGTTAAAATTTTTTTATATCCCGAACAGTCCACTTATTACTACTGCGGCCTATTGGGAAGTAACCGAATTCACCATGTTACTCTAATTCGGCTCACCATATTTTGATAAATCTTTAAAAGTACAGAAATTACAAGAGCCTGCTACTGGGAACTAACTGAATTCACAAAGAAACAGTGTTTCAGTTCGTTAGAACGTTGCTCTATCTTGAATAACAAGCTTATTACATTGAATCCTATTGCGAATGGACTGAATTCACCAAGATACTTAGTTACCATTCCTTAAAATGTTGCTCTTTATTGAAAAGCACACTCATACAAGCATGTCCCAGTGGGAACTCACTTAATTCGCCTAGAAATTTTGATTCCATTCGAGAAAATTTTTCTATATCCCGAACAGTCCACGTATTACTCCTGCGGCCTATTGGGAAGTAACCGAATTCACCATGTTACTCTAATTCGGCTCACCATATTTTGAGAATCTTTAAAAGTACAGAAATTACAAGAGCCTGCTACTGGGAACTAACTGAATTCACAAAGAAACAGTGTTTCAGTTCGTTAGAAAGTTGCTCTATCTTGAATAACAAGCTTATTACATTGAATCCTATTGGGAACGTACTGAATTCACCAAGATACTTAGTTACCGTTCCTTAAAATGTTGCTCTTTATTGAAAAGGACACTCATACAAGCATGTCCCAGTGGGAACTCACTTAATTCGCCTAGAAATTTGGATTCCATTCGTGAAAATTTTTCTATATCCCGAACAGTCCACTTATTACTACTGCGGCCTATTGGGAACTAACCGAATTCACCATGTTACTCAGATTCGGCTCACCATATTTTGATAAAACTTTAAAGTACACATATTACAAGGGCCTGCTACTGGGAACTAACTGAATTCACAAAGATACACTGTTTCAGTTCGTAAAAACGTTGCTCTATCTTGAATAACAAGTTTATTACATGTGAATCCTATTGGGAACCTACTGAATTCACCATGATACTTAGATTCCATCCCTTAAAATGTTGCAATATATCGAAAAGAACACTAAAACAAGCATGTCCCATTGGAAACTCACTGAATTCGCCTAGAAATTTTTATTCTATTCGTGAAAATTTTCCATATCCCGACAGTCCACTTATTACTACTGCGACCTATTGGGATCTAACCGAAATCACCATGTCACTCAGATTCGACTCAGGAAATTTTGATAAATCTTAAAAAGTACACATATTACAAGAACCTGCTACTGGGAACTAAGTGAATTCACAAAGATACACTGTTTCAGTTTGTTAAAACGTTGTTCTATCTTGAATAACAAGCTTATTACATGTGAATCCTATTGGGAACCTACTGAATTCACCATGGTACTTAGATTCCGTTCCTTTAAATGTTGCTCTATATCGAAAAGCACACTCATACAAGCATGTCCCATTGGGAACTCACTGAATTCGCCTAGGAATTTTGATTCCATTCGGTACTATTTTTCTATATCCCGAACAGTCCACTTATTACTACTGCGGCCTATTGGGAACTAACTGAATTCACCATGTTACTCTAATTCGGCTCACCATATTTTGATAAATCTTTAAAAGTATAGAAATTACAAGAGCCTGCTACTGGAAACTAACTGAATTCACAAAGAAACAGTGTTTCTGTTCGTTAGAAAGTTGCTCTATCTTGAATAACAAGCTTATTACATTGAATCCTATTGGGAACCTACTGAATTCACGATGATACTTAGATTCCGTCCCTTAAAATGTTGCTATATATCTAAAAGCACACTAATACAAGCATGTCCCATTGGGAACTCACTGAATTCGCCAAGAAATTTTGATTCCTTTCGTGAAAATTTTTCTATATCCCGACAGTCCACTGATTACTACTGCGGCCTATTGGGAACTAACCGAAATCAGCATGTCACTCAGATTCGACTCAGGAAATTTTGATAAATCTTAAAAAGTACACATATTACAAGAACCTGCTACTGGGAACTAACTGAATTCACAAAGATACACTGTTTCAGTTCGTTAAAACGTTGCTCTATCTTGAATAACAAGCTTATTACATGGGAATCCTATTGGGAACCTACTGAATTCACCATGATACTTAGATTCCGTTCCTTAAAATGTTGCTCTATATTGAAAAGCACACTCATACAAGCATGTCCCATTGGGAACTCACTATATTCGCCTAGAAATTTTGATTCCATTCGTGAAATTTTTTCTATATCCCGAACAGTCCACTTATTACTACTGCGGCCTATTGGGATCTAACCGAATTCACCATGTTACTCTAATTCGGCTCACCATATTTTGATAAATCTTTAAAAGTACAGAAATTACAAGGGCCTGCTACTGGGAACTAACTGAATTCACAAAGATACACTGTTTCAGTTCGTAAAAACGTTGCTCTATCTTGAATAACAAGCTTATTACATGCGAATCCTATTGGGAACCTACTGAATTCACCATGATACTTAGATTCCGTCCCTTAAAATGTTGGTATATATCGAAAAGCACACTCATACAAGCATGTCCCATTGGGAACTCACTGAATTCGCCTAGAAATTTTGATTCCATTTGTAATAATTTTTCTATATCCCGACAGTCCACTTATTACTACTGCGGCCTATTGGGAAGTAACCGAATTCACCATGTTACTCTAATTCGGCTCACCATATTTTGATAAATCTTTAAAAGTACAGAAATTACAAGAGCCTGCTACTGGGAACTAACTGAATTCACAAAGAAACAGTGTTTCAGTTCGTTAGAAAGTTGCTCTATCATGAATAACAAGCTTATTACATTGAATCCAATTGGGAACCTACAGAATTCACCATGATACTTAGATTCCGTTCCTTAAAATGTTGCTCTATATTGAAAAGCACACTCATACAAGCATGTCCCATTGGGAACTCACTATATTCGCCTAGAAATTTTGATTCCATTCGTGAAATTTTTTCTATATCCCGAACAGTCCACTTATTACTACTGCGGCCTATTGGGATCTAACCGAATTCACCATGTTACTCAGATTCGGCTCACCATATTTTGATAAATCTTTAAAAGTACACATATTACAAGGGCCTGCTACTGGGAACTAACTGAATTCACAAAGATACACTGTTTCAGTTCGTAAAAACGTTGCTCTATCTTGAATAACAAGCTTATTACATGGGAATCCTATTGGGAACCTACTTAATCCACAATGATACTTAGATTCCGTTCCTTTAAATGTTGCTCTATATTGAAAAGCACACTCATACAAGCATGTCCCATTGGGAACTCACTATATTCGCCTCGAAATTTTGATTCCATTCGTGAAAATTTTTCTATATCCCGAACAGTCCACTAATTACTACTGCGGCCTATTGGGATCTAACCCAATTCACCATGTTACTCAGATTCGGCTCACCATATTTTGATAAATCTTTAAAAGTACACATATTACAAGGGCCTGCTACTGGGAACTAACTGAATTCACAAAGATACACTGTTTCAGTTCGTAAAAACAATGCTCTATCATGAATAACAAGCTTATTACATGCGAATCCTATTGGGAACCTACTGAATTCACCATGATACTTAGATTCCGTCCCTTGAAATGTGGCTATATATCAAAAAGCGCACTAATACAAGCATGTCCCATTGGGAACTCACTGAATTCGCCTAGAAATTTTGATTCCATTTGTGATAATTTTTCTATATCCCGACAGTCCACTGATTACTACTGCGGCCTATTGGGAACTAACCGAAATCACCATGTCACTCAGATTCGACTCAGGAAATTTTGATAAATCTTAAAAAGTACACATGTTACAAGAACCTGCTACTGTGAACTAACTGAATTCACAAAGAAACAGTGTTTCAGTTCGTTAAAACGTTGCTCTATCTTGAATAACAAGCTTATTACATGTGAATCCTATTGGGAACATACTGAATACACCATGATACTTAGATTCCGTTCCTTTAAATGTTGCCCTATATCGAAAAGCACACTCATACAAGCATGTCCCATTGGGAACTCACTGAATTCGCCTAGGAATTTTGATTCCATTCGTTAAAATTTTTCTATATCCCGAACAGTCCACTTATTACTACTGCGGCCTATTGGGAAGTAACCGAGTTCACCATGTTACTCTAATTCGGCTCACCATATTTTGATAAACCTTTAAAAGTACAGAAATTACAAGAGCCTGCTACTGGGAACTAACTGAATTCACAAAGAAACAGGGTTTCAGTTCGTTAGAAAGTTGCTCTATCTTGAATAACAAGCTTATTACATTGAATCCTATTGGGAACCTACAGAATTCACCATGATACTTAGATTCCGTTCCTTAAAATGTTGCTCTATATTGAAAAGCACACTCATACAAGCATGTCCCATTGGGAACTCACTATATTCGCCTAGAAATTTTGATTCCATTCGTGAAATTTTTTCTATATCCCGAACAGTCCACTTATTACTACTGCGGCCTATTGGGATCTAACCGAATTCACCATGTTACTCAGATTCGGCTCACCATATTTTGATAAATCTTTAAAAGTACACATATTACAAGGGCCTGCTACTGGCAACTAACTGAATTCACAAAGATACACTGTTTCAGTTCGTAAAAACGTTGCTCTATATTGAATAACAAGCTTATTACATGCGAATCCTATTGGGAACCTACTGAATTCACCATGATACTTAGGTTCCGTCCCTTGAAATGTGGCTATATATCAAAAAGCGCACTAATACAAGCATGTCCCATTGGGAACTCACTGAATTCGCCTAGAAATTTTGATTCCATTTGTGATAATTTTTCTATATCCCGACAGTCCACTTATTACTACTGTGGCCTATTGGGAACTAACCGAAATCACCATGTCACTCAGATTCGACTCAGGAAATTTTGATAAATCTTAAAAAGTACACATGTTACAAGAACCTGCTACTGGGAACTAACTGAATTCACAAACATACACTGTTTCAGTTCTTAAAACGTTGCTCTATCTTGAATAACAAGCTTATTACATGGGAATCCTATTGGGAACCTACTGAATTCACCATGATACTTAGATTCCGTTCCTTTAAATGTTGCTCTATATCGAAAAGCACACTCATACAAGCATGTTCCATTGGGAACTCACTGAATTCGCCTAGGAATTTTGATTCCATTCGGTACAATTTTTCTATATCCCGAACAGTCCTCTTATTACTACTGCGGCCTATTGGGAACTAACCGAATTCACCATGTTACTCTAATTCGGCTCACCATATTTTGATAAATCTTTAAAAGTACAGAAATTACAAGAGCCTGCTACTGGGAACTAACTGAATTCACAAAGAAACAGTGTTTCAGTTCGTTAGAAAGTTGCTCTATCTTGAATAACAAGCTTATTACATTGAATCCTATTGGGAACGTACTGAATTCACCAAGATACTTAGTTACCGTTCCTTAAAATGTTGCTCTTTATTGAAAAGCACACTCATACAAGCATGTCCCAGTGGGAACTCACTTAATTCGCCTAGAAATTTTGATTCCATTCGTGAAAATTTTTCTATATCCCGAACAGTCCACTTATTACTACTACGGCCTATTGGGAACTAACCGAATTCACCATGTTACTCTAATTCGGCTCACCATATTTTGATAAATCTTTAAAGTACACATATTACAAGGTCCTGCTACTGGGAACTAACTGAATTCACAAAGATACACTGTTTCAGTTCGTAAAAACGTTGCTCTATCTTGAATAACAAGTTTATTACATGCGAATCCTATTGGGAACCTACTGAATTCACCATGATACTTAGATTCCTTCCCTTAAAATGTTGCTATATATCGAAAAGCACACTAATACAAGCATGTCCCATTGGGAACTCACTGAATTCGCCTAGAAATTTTGATTCCATTCGTGAAAATTTTTCTATATCCCGACAGTCCACTGATTACTACTGTGGCCTATTGGGAACTAACCGAAATCAGCATGTCACTCAGATTCGACTCAGGAAATTTTGATAAATCTTAAAAAGTACACATGTTACAAGGGCCTGCTACTGGGAACTAACTGAATTCACAAAGATACACTGTTTCAGTTCGTTAAAACGTTGCTCTATCTTGAATAACAAGCTTATTACATGGGAATCCTATTGGGAACCTACTGAATTCACCATGATACTTAGATTCCGTTCCTTAAAATGTTGCTCTATATTGAAAAGCACACTCATACAAGCATGTCCCATTGGGAACTCACTATATTCGCCTAGAAATTTTGATTCCATTCGTGAAAATTTTTCTATATCCCGAACAATCCACTTATTACTACTGCGGCCTATTGGGATCTAACCGAATTCACCATGTTAATCAGATTCGGCTCACCATATTTTGATAAATCATTAAAAGTACACATATTACAAGGGCCTGCTACTGGGAACTAACTGAATTCACAAAGATACACTGTTTCAGTTTGTAAAACGTTGCTCTATCTTGAATAACAAGCTTATTACATGCGAATCCTATTGGGAACCTACTGAATTCACCATGATACTTAGATTCCGTCCCTTAAAATGATGGTATATATCGAAAAGCACACTAATACAAGCATGTCCCATTGGGAACTCACTGAATTCGCCTAGGAATTTTGATTCCATTCGGTACAATTTTTCTATATCCCGAACAGTCCTCTTATTACTACTGCGGCCTATTGGGAACTAACCGAATTCACCATGTTACTCTAATTCGGCTCACCATATTTTGATAAATCTTTAAAAGTACAGAAATTACAAGAGCCTGCTACTGGGAACTAACTGAATTCACAAAGAAACAGTGTTTCAGTTCGTTAGAAAGTTGCTCTATCTTGAATAACAAGCTTATTACATTGAATCCTATTGGGAACGTACTGAATTCACCAAGATACTTAGTTACCGTTCCTTAAAATGTTGCTCTTTATTGAAAAGCACACTCATACAAGCATGTCCCAGTGGGAACTCACTTAATTCGCCTAGAAATTTTGATTCCATTCGTGAAAATTTTTCTATATCCCGAACAGTCCACTTATTACTACTACGGCCTATTGGGAACTAACCGAATTCACCATGTTACTCTAATTCGGCTCACCATATTTTGATAAATCTTTAAAGTACACATATTACAAGGTCCTGCTACTGGGAACTAACTGAATTCACAAAGATACACTGTTTCAGTTCGTAAAAACGTTGCTCTATCTTGAATAACAAGTTTATTACATGCGAATCCTATTGGGAACCTACTGAATTCACCATGATACTTAGATTCCTTCCCTTAAAATGTTGCTATATATCGAAAAGCACACTAATACAAGCATGTCCCATTGGGAACTCACTGAATTCGCCTAGAAATTTTGATTCCATTCGTGAAAATTTTTCTATATCCCGACAGTCCACTGATTACTACTGTGGCCTATTGGGAACTAACCGAAATCAGCATGTCACTCAGATTCGACTCAGGAAATTTTGATAAATCTTAAAAAGTACACATGTTACAAGGGCCTGCTACTGGGAACTAACTGAATTCACAAAGATACACTGTTTCAGTTCGTTAAAACGTTGCTCTATCTTGAATAACAAGCTTATTACATGGGAATCCTATTGGGAACCTACTGAATTCACCATGATACTTAGATTCCGTTCCTTAAAATGTTGCTCTATATTGAAAAGCACACTCATACAAGCATGTCCCATTGGGACCTCACTATATTCGCCTAGAAATTTTGATTCCATTCGTGAAAATTTTTCTATATCCCGAACAATCCACTTATTACTACTGCGGCCTATTGGGATCTAACCGAATTCACCATGTTAATCAGATTCGGCTCACCATATTTTGATAAATCATTAAAAGTACACATATTACAAGGGCCTGCTACTGGGAACTAACTGAATTCACAAAGATACACTGTTTCAGTTTGTAAAACGTTGCTCTATCTTGAATAACAAGCTTATTACATGCGAATCCTATTGGGAACCTACTGAATTCACCATGATACTTAGATTCCGTCCCTTAAAATGATGGTATATATCGAAAAGCACACTAATACAAGCATGTCCCATTGGGAACTCACTGAATTCGCCTAGGAATTTTGATTCCATTCGTTAAAATTTTTTTATATCCCGAACAGTCCACTTATTACTACTGCGGCCTATTGGGAAGTAACCGAATTCACCATGTTACTCTAATTCGGCTCACCATATTTTGATAAATCTTTAAAAGTACAGAAATTACAAGAGCCTGCTACTGGGAACTAACTGAATTCACAAAGAAACAGTGTTTCAGTTTGTTAGAACGTTGCTCTATCTTGAATAACAAGCTTATTACATTGAATCCTATTGCGAATGGACTGAATTCACCTAGATACTTAGTTACCATTCCTTAAAATGTTGCTCTTTATTGAAAAGCACACTCATACAAGCATGTCCCAGTGGGAACTCACTTAATTCGCCTAGAAATTTTGATTCCATTCGAGAAAATTTTTCTATATCCCGAACAGTCCACGTATTACTCCTGCGGCCTATTGGGAAGTAACCGAATTCACCATGTTACTCTAATTCGGCTCACCATATTTTGATAAATCTTTAAAAGTACAGAAATTACAAGAGCCTGCTACTGGGAACTAACTGAATTCACAAAGAAACAGTGTTTCAGTTCGTTAGAAAGTTGCTCTATCTTGAATAACAAGCTTATTACATTGAATCCTATTGGGAACCTACTGAATTCACCATGATACTTAGATTCCGTTCCTTAAAATGTTGCTCTATATTGAAAAGCACACTCATACAAGCATGTCCCATTGGGAACTCACTATATTCGCCTAGAAATTTTGATTCCATTCGTGAAATTTTTTCTATATCCCGAACAGTCCACTTATTACTACTGCGGCCTATTGGGATCTGACCGAATTCACCATGTTACTCAGATTCGGCTCACCATATTTTGATAAATCTTTAAAAGTACACATATTACAAGGGCCTGCTACTGGGAACTAACTGAATTCACAAAGATACACTGTTTCAGTTCGTAAAAACGTTGCTCTATCTTGAATAACAAGCTTATTACATTGAATCCTATTGGGAACGTACTGAATTCACCAAGAGACTTAGTTACCGTTCCTTAAAATGTTGCTCTTTATTGAAAAGGACACTCATACAAGCATGTCCCAGTGGGAACTCACTTAATTCGCCTAGAAATTTTGATTCCATTCGTGAAAATTTTTCTATATCCCGAACAGTCCACTTATTACTACTACGGCCTATTGGGAACTAACCGAATTCACCATGTTACTCAGATTCGGCTCACCATATTTTGATAAATCTTTAAAGTACACATATTACAAGGACCTGCTACGGGGAACTAACTGAATTCACAAAGATACACTGTTTCAGTTCGTAAAAACGTTGCTCTATCTTGAATAACAAGCTTATTACATGCGAATCCTATTGGGAACCTACTGAAATCACCATGATACTTAGATTCCGTCCCTTAAAATGATGGTATATATCGAAAAGCACACTAATACAAGCATGTCCCATTGGGAACTCACTGAATTCGCCTAGGAATTTTGATTCCATTCGTTAAAATTTTTTTTATATCCCGAACAGTCCACTTATTACTACTGCGGCCTATTGGGAAGTAACCGAATTCACCATGTTACTCTAATTCGGCTCACCATATTTTGATAAATCTTTAAAAGTACAGAAATTACAAGAGCCTGCTACTGGGAACTAACTGAATTCACAAAGAAACAGTGTTTCAGTTCGTTAGAAAGTTGCTCTATCTTGAATAACAAGCTTATTACATTGAATCCTATTGGGAACCTACAGAATTCACCATGATACTTAGATTCCGTTCCTTAAAATGTTGCTCTATATTGAAAAGCACACTCATACAAGCATGTCCCATTGGGAACTCACTATATTCGCCTAGAAATTTTGATTCCATTCGTGAAATTTTTTCTATATCCCGAACAGTCCACTTATTACTACTGCGGCCTATTGGGATCTAACCCAATTCACCATGTTACTCAGATTCGGCTCACCATATTTTGATAAATCTTTAAAAGTACACATATTACAAGGGCCTGCTACTGGGAACTAACTGAATTCACAAAAATACACTGTTTCAGTTCGTAAAAACGTTGCTCTATCTTGAATAACAAGCTTATTACATGCGAATCCTATTGGGAACCTACTGAATTCACCATGATACTTAGATTCCGTCCCTTGAAATGTGGCTATATATCAAAAAGCACACTAATACAAGCATGTCCCATTGGGAACTCACTGAATTCGCCTAGAAATTTTGATTCCATTTGTGATAATTTTTCTATATCCCGACAGTCCACTTATTACTACTGTGGCCCATTGGGAACTAACCGAAATCACCATGTCACTCAGATTCGACTCAGGAAATTTTGATAAATCTTAAAAAGTACACATGTTACAAGAACCTGCTACTGGGAACTAACTGAATTCACAAACATACACTGTTTCAGTTCTTAAAACGTTGCTCTATCTTGAATAACAAGCTTATTACATGGGAATCCTATTGGGAACCTACTGAATTCACCATGATACTTGGATTCCGTTCCTTTAAATGTTGCTCTATATCGAAAAGCACACTCATACAAGCATGTTCCATTGGGAACTCACTGAATTCGCCTAGGAATTTTGATTCCATTCGGTACAATTTTTCTATATCCCGAACACTCCTCTTATTACTACTGCGGCCTATTGGGAACTAACCGAATTCACCATGTTACTCTAATTCGGCTCACCATATTTTGATAAATCTTTAAAAGTACAGAAATTACAAGAGCCTGCTACTGGGAACTAACTGAATTCACAAAGAAACAGTGTTTCAGTTCGTTAGAAAGTTGCTCTATCTTGAATAACAAGCTTATTACATTGAATCCTATTGGGAACGTACTGAATTCACCAAGATACTTAGTTACCGTTCCTTAAAATGTTGCTCTTTATTGAAAAGCACACTCATACAAGCATGTCCCAGTGGGAACTCACTTAATTCGCCTAGAAATTTTGATTCCATTCGTGAAAATTTTTCTATATCCCGAACAGTCCACTTATTACTACTACGGCCTTTTGGGAACTAACCGAATTCACCATGTTACTCTAATTCGGCTCACCATATTTTGATAAATCTTTAAAGTACACATATTACAAGGTCCTGCTACTGGGAACTAACTGAATTCACAAAGATACACTGTTTCAGTTCGTAAAAACGTTGCTCTATCTTGAATAACAAGTTTATTACATGCGAATCCTATTGGGAACCTACTGAATTCACCATGATACTTAGATTCCGTCCCTTGAAATGTGGCTATATATCAAAAAGCACACTAATACAAGCATGTCCCATTGGGAACTCACTGAATTCGCCTAGAAATTTTGATTCCATTTGTGATAATTTTTCTATATCCCGACAGTCCACTTATTACTACTGTGGCCTATTGGGAACTAACCGAAATCACCATGTCACTCAGATTCGACTCAGGAAATTTTGATAAATCTTAAAAAGTACACATGTTACAAGAACCTGCTACTGGGAACTAACTGAATTCACAAACATACACTGTTTCAGTTCTTAAAACGTTGCTCTATCTTGAATAACAAGCTTATTACATGGGAATCCTATTGGGAACCTACTGAATTCACCATGATACTTGGATTCCGTTCCTTTAAATGTTGCTCTATATCGAAAAGCACACTCATACAAGCATGTTCCATTGGGAACTCACTGAATTCGCCTAGGAATTTTGATTCCATTCGGTACAATTTTTCTATATCCCGAACACTCCTCTTATTACTACTGCGGCCTATTGGGAACTAACCGAATTCACCATGTTACTCTAATTCGGCTCACCATATTTTGATAAATCTTTAAAAGTACAGAAATTACAAGAGCCTGCTACTGGGAACTAACTGAATTCACAAAGAAACAGTGTTTCAGTTCGTTAGAAAGTTGCTCTATCTTGAATAACAAGCTTATTACATTGAATCCTATTGGGAACGTACTGAATTCACCAAGATACTTAGTTACCGTTCCTTAAAATGTTGCTCTTTATTGAAAAGCACACTCATACAAGCATGTCCCAGTGGGAACTCACTTAATTCGCCTAGAAATTTTGATTCCATTCGTGAAAATTTTTCTATATCCCGAACAGTCCACTTATTACTACTACGGCCTATTGGGAACTAACCGAATTCACCATGTTACTCTAATTCGGCTCACCATATTTTGATAAATCTTTAAAGTACACATATTACAAGGTCCTGCTACTGGGAACTAACTGAATTCACAAAGATACACTGTTTCAGTTCGTAAAAACGTTGCTCTATCTTGAATAACAAGTTTATTACATGCGAATCCTATTGGGAACCTACTGAATTCACCATGATACTTAGATTCCTTCCCTTAAAATGTTGCTATATATCGAAAAGCACACTAATACAAGCATGTCCCATTGGGAACTCACTGAATTCGCCTAGAAATTTTGATTCCATTCGTGAAAATTTTTCTATATCCCGACAGTCCACTGATTACTACTGCGGCCTATTGGGAACTAACCGAAATCAGCATGTCACTCAGATTCGACTCAGGAAATTTTGATAAATCTTAAAAAGTACACATGTTACAAGGGCCTGCTACTGGGAACTAACTGAATTCACAAAGATACACTGTTTCAGTTCGTTAAAACGTTGCTCTATCTTGAATAACAAGCTTATTACATGGGAATCCTATTGGGAACCTACTGAATTCACCATGATACTTAGATTCCGTTCCTTAAAATGTTGCTCTATATTGAAAAGCACACTCATACAAGCATGTCCCATTGGGAACTCACTATATTCGCCTAGAAATTTTGATTCCATTCGTGAAAATTTTTCTATATCCCGAACAATCCACTTATTACTACTGCGGCCTATTGGGATCTAACCGAATTCACCATGTTAATCAGATTCGGCTCACCATATTTTGATAAATCATTAAAAGTACACATATTACAAGGGCCTGCTACTGGGAACTAACTGAATTCACAAAGATACACTGTTTCAGTTTGTAAAACGTTGCTCTATCTTGAATAACAAGCTTATTACATGCGAATCCTATTGGGAACCTACTGAATTCACCATGATACTTAGATTCCGTCCCTTAAAATGATGGTATATATCGAAAAGCACACTAATACAAGCATGTCCCATTGGGAACTCACTGAATTCGCCTAGGAATTTTGATTCCATTCGTTAAAATTTTTTTATATCCCGAACAGTCCACTTATTACTACTGCGGCCTATTGGGAAGTAACCGAATTCACCATGTTACTCTAATTCGGCTCACCATATTTTGATAAATCTTTAAAAGTACAGAAATTACAAGAGCCTGCTACTGGGAACTAACTGAATTCACAAAGAAACAGTGTTTCAGTTCGTTAGAACGTTGCTCTATCTTGAATAACAAGCTTATTACATTGAATCCTATTGCGAATGGACTGAATTCACCAAGATGCTTAGTTACCATTCCTTAAAATGTTGCTCTTTATTGAAAAGCACACTCATACAAGCATGTCCCAGTGGGAACTCACTTAATTCGCCTAGAAATTTTGATTCCATTCGAGAAAATTTTTCTATATCCCGAACAGTCCACGTATTACTCCTGCGGCCTATTGGGAAGTAACCGAATTCACCATGTTACTCTAATTCGGCTCACCATATTTTGATAAATCTTTAAAAGTACAGAAATTACAAGAGCCTGCTACTGGGAACTAACTGAATTCACAAAGAAACAGTGTTTCAGTTCGTTAGAAAGTTGCTCTATCTTGAATAACAAGCTTATTACATTGAATCCTATTGGGAACCTACTGAATTCACCATGATACTTAGATTCCGTTCCTTAAAATGTTGCTCTATATTGAAAAGCACACTCATACAAGCATGTCCCATTGGGAACTCACTATATTCGCCTAGAAATTTTGATTCCATTCGTGAAATTTTTTCTATATCCCGAACAGTCCACTTATTACTACTGCGGCCTATTGGGATCTAACCGAATTCACCATGTTACTCAGATTCGGCTCACCATATTTTGATAAATCTTTAAAAGTACACATATTACAAGGGCCTGCTACTGGGAACTAACTGAATTCACAAAGATACACTGTTTCAGTTCGTAAAAACGTTGCTCTATCTTGAATAACAAGCTTATTACATTGAATCCTATTGGGAACGTACTGAATTCACCAAGATACTTAGTTACCGTTCCTTAAAATGTTGCTCTTTATTGAAAAGGACACTCATACAAGCATGTCCCAGTGGGAACTCACATAATTCGCCTAGAAATTTTGATTCCATTCGTGAAAATTTTTCTATATCCCGAACAGTCCACTTATTACTACTACGGCCTATTGGGAACTAACCGAATTCACCATGTTACTCAGATTCGGCTCACCATATTTTGATAAATCTTTAAAGTACACATATTACAAGGACCTGCTACGGGGAACTAACTGAATTCACAAAGATACACTGTTTCAGTTCGTAAAAACGTTGCTCTATCTTGAATAACAAGCTTATTACATGCGAATCCTATTGGGAACCTACTGAATTCACCATGATACTTAGATTCCGTCCCTTAAAATGTTGCTATATATCGAAAAGCACACTAATACAAGCATGTCCCATTGGGAACTCACTGAATTCGCCTAGAAATTTTGATTCCATTTGTGATAATTTTTCTATATCCCGACAGTCCACTTATTACTAATGCGGCCTATTGTGAACTAACCGAAATCACCATGTCACTCAGATTCGACTCAGGAAATTTTGATAAATCTTAAAAAATACACATGTTACAAGAACCAGCTACTGGGAACTAACTGAATTCACAAAGATACACTGTTTCAGTTCGTTAAAATGTTGCTCTATCTTGAATAACAAGCTTATTACATGGGAATCCTATTGGGAACCTACTGAATTCACCATGATACTTGGATTCCGTTCCTTTAAATGTTGCTCTATATCGAAAAGCACACTCATACAAGCATGTTCCATTGGGAACTCACTGAATTCGCCTAGGAATTTTGATTCCATTCGGTACAATTTTTCTATATCCCGAACACTCCTCTTATTACTACTGCGGCCTATTGGGAACTAACCGAATTCACCATGTTACTCTAATTCGGCTCACCATATTTTGATAAATCTTTAAAAGTACAGAAATTACAAGAGCCTGCTACTGAGAACTAACTGAATTCACAAAGAAACAGTGTTTCAGTTCGTTAGAAAGTTGCTCTATCTTGAATAACAAGCTTATTACATTGAATCCTATTGGGAACGTACTGAATTCACCAAGATACTTAGTTACCGTTCCTTAAAATGTTGCTCTTTATTGAAAAGCACACTCATACAAGCATGTCCCAGTGGGAACTCACTTAATTCGCCTAGAAATTTTGATTCCATTCGTGAAAATTTTTCTATATCCCGAACAGTCCACTTATTACTACTACGGCGTTTTGGGAACTAACCGAATTCACCATGTTACTCTAATTCGGCTCACCATATTTTGATAAATCTTTAAAGTACACATATTACAAGGTCCTGCTACTGGGAACTAACTGAATTCACAAAGATACACTGTTTCAGTTCGTAAAAACGTTGCTCTATCTTGAATAACAAGTTTATTACATGCGAATCCTATTGGGAACCTACTGAATTCACCATGATACTTAGATTCCGTCCCTTGAAATGTGGCTATATATCAAAAAGCACACTAATACAAGCATGTCCCATTGGGAACTCACTGAATTCGCCTAGAAATTTTGATTCCATTTGTGATAATTTTTCTATATCCCGACAGTCCACTTATTACTACTGTGGCCTATTGGGAACTAACCGAAATCAGCATGTCACTCAGATTCGACTCAGGAAATTTTGATAAATCTTAAAAAGTACACATGTTACAAGGGCCTGCTACTGGGAACTAACTGAATTCACAAAGATACACTGTTTCAGTTCGTTAAAACGTTGCTCTATCTTGAATAACAAGCTTATTACATGGGAATCCTATTGGGAACCTACTGAATTCACCATGATACTTAGATTCCGTTCCTTAAAATGTTGCTCTATATTGAAAAGCACACTCATACAAGCATGTCCCATTGGGAACTCACTATATTCGCCTAGAAATTTTGATTCCATTCGTGAAAATTTTTCTATATCCCGAACAATCCACTTATTACTACTGCGGCCTATTGGGATCTAACCGAATTCACCATGTTAATCAGATTCGGCTCACCATATTTTGATAAATCATTAAAAGTACACATATTACAAGGGCCTGCTACTGGGAACTAACTGAATTCACAAAGATACACTGTTTCAGTTTGTAAAACGTTGCTCTATCTTGAATAACAAGCTTATTACATGCGAATCCTATTGGGAACCTACTGAATTCACCATGATACTTAGATTCCGTCCCTTAAAATGATGGTATATATCGAAAAGCACACTAATACAAGCATGTCCCATTGGGAACTCACTGAATTCGCCTAGGAATTTTGATTCCATTCGTTAAAATTTTTTTATATCCCGAACAGTCCACTTATTACTACTGCGGCCTATTGGGAAGTAACCGAATTCACCATGTTACTCTAATTCGGCTCACCATATTTTGATAAATCTTTAAAAGTACAGAAATTACAAGAGCCTGCTACTGGGAACTAACTGAATTCACAAAGAAACAGTGTTTCAGTTCGTTAGAACGTTGCTCTATCTTGAATAACAAGCTTATTACATTGAATCCTATTGCGAATGGACTGAATTCACCAAGATACTTAGTTACCATTCCTTAAAATGTTGCTCTTTATTGAAAAGCACACTCATACAAGCATGTCCCAGTGGGAACTCACTTAATTCGCCTAGAAATTTTGATTCCATTCGAGAAAATTTTTCTATATCCCGAACAGTCCACGTATTACTCCTGCGGCCTATTGGGAAGTAACCGAATTCACCATGTTACTCTAATTCGGCTCACCATATTTTGATAAATCTTTAAAAGTACAGAAATTACAAGAGCCTGCTACTGGGAACTAACTGAATTCACAAAGAAACAGTGTTTCAGTTCGTTAGAAAGTTGCTCTATCTTGAATAACAAGCTTATTACATTGAATCCTATTGGGAACCTACTGAATTCACCATGATACTTAGATTCCGTTCCTTAAAATGTTGCTCTATATTGAAAAGCACACTCATACAAGCATGTCCCATTGGGAACTCACTATATTCGCCTAGAAATTTTGATTCCATTCGTGAAATTTTTTCTATATCCCGAACAGTCCACTTATTACTACTGCGGCCTATTGGGATCTGACCGAATTCACCATGTTACTCAGATTCGGCTCACCATATTTTGATAAAACTTTAAAAGTACACATATTACAAGGGCCTGCTACTGGGAACTAACTGAATTCACAAAGATACACTGTTTCAGTTCGTAAAAACGTTGCTCTATCTTGAATAACAAGCTTATTACATTGAATCCTATTGGGAACGTACTGAATTCACCAAGAGACTTAGTTACCGTTCCTTAAAATGTTGCTCTTTATTGAAAAGGACACTCATACAAGCATGTCCCAGTGGGAACTCACTTAATTCGCCTAGAAATTTTGATTCCATTCGTGAAAATTTTTCTATATCCCGAACAGTCCACTTATTACTACTACGGCCTATTGGGAACTAACCGAATTCACCATGTTACTCAGATTCGGCTCACCATATTTTGATAAATCTTTAAAGTACACATATTACAAGGACCTGCTACGGGGAACTAACTGAATTCACAAAGATACACTGTTTCAGTTCGTAAAAACGTTGCTCTATCTTGAATAACAAGCTTATTACATGCGAATCCTATTGGGAACCTACTGAAATCACCATGATACTTAGATTCCGTCCCTTAAAATGATGGTATATATCGAAAAGCACACTAATACAAGCATGTCCCATTGGGAACTCACTGAATTCGCCTAGGAATTTTGATTCCATTCGTTAAAATTTTTTTATATCCCGAACAGTCCACTTATTACTACTGCGGCCTATTGGGAAGTAACCGAATTCACCATGTTACTCTAATTCGGCTCACCATATTTTGATAAATCTTTAAAAGTACAGAAATTACAAGAGCCTGCTACTGGGAACTAACTGAATTCACAAAGAAACAGTGTTTCAGTTCGTTAGAAAGTTGCTCTATCTTGAATAACAAGCTTATTACATTGAATCCTATTGGGAACCTACAGAATTCACCATGATACTTAGATTCCGTTCCTTAAAATGTTGCTCTATATTGAAAAGCACACTCATACAAGCATGTCCCATTGGGAACTCACTATATTCGCCTAGAAATTTTGATTCCATTCGTGAAATTTTTTCTATATCCCGAACAGTCCACTTATTACTACTGCGGCCTATTGGGATCTAACCCAATTCACCATGTTACTCAGATTCGGCTCACCATATTTTGATAAATCTTTAAAAGTACACATATTACAAGGGCCTGCTACTGGGAACTAACTGAATTCACAAAAATACACTGTTTCAGTTCGTAAAAACGTTGCTCTATCTTGAATAACAAGCTTATTACATGCGAATCCTATTGGGAACCTACTGAATTCACCATGATACTTAGATTCCGTCCCTTGAAATGTGGCTATATATCAAAAAGCACACTAATACAAGCATGTCCCATTGGGAACTCACTGAATTCGCCTAGAAATTTTGATTCCATTTGTGATAATTTTTCTATATCCCGACAGTCCACTTATTACTACTGTGGCCCATTGGGAACTAACCGAAATCACCATGTCACTCAGATTCGACTCAGGAAATTTTGATAAATCTTAAAAAGTACACATGTTACAAGAACCTGCTACTGGGAACTAACTGAATTCACAAACATACACTGTTTCAGTTCTTAAAACGTTGCTCTATCTTGAATAACAAGCTTATTACATGGGAATCCTATTGGGAACCTACTGAATTCACCATGATACTTGGATTCCGTTCCTTTAAATGTTGCTCTATATCGAAAAGCACACTCATACAAGCATGTTCCATTGGGAACTCACTGAATTCGCCTAGGAATTTTGATTCCATTCGGTACAATTTTTCTATATCCCGAACACTCCTCTTATTACTACTGCGGCCTATTGGGAACTAACCGAATTCACCATGTTACTCTAATTCGGCTCACCATATTTTGATAAATCTTTAAAAGTACAGAAATTACAAGAGCCTGCTACTGGGAACTAACTGAATTCACAAAGAAACAGTGTTTCAGTTCGTTAGAAAGTTGCTCTATCTTGAATAACAAGCTTATTACATTGAATCCTATTGGGAACGTACTGAATTCACCAAGATACTTAGTTACCGTTCCTTAAAATGTTGCTCTTTATTGAAAAGCACACTCATACAAGCATGTCCCAGTGGGAACTCACTTAATTCGCCTAGAAATTTTGATTCCATTCGTGAAAATTTTTCTATATCCCGAACAGTCCACTTATTACTACTACGGCCTTTTGGGAACTAACCGAATTCACCATGTTACTCTAATTCGGCTCACCATATTTTGATAAATCTTTAAAGTACACATATTACAAGGTCCTGCTACTGGGAACTAACTGAATTCACAAAGATACACTGTTTCAGTTCGTAAAAACGTTGCTCTATCTTGAATAACAAGTTTATTACATGCGAATCCTATTGGGAACCTACTGAATTCACCATGATACTTAGATTCCGTCCCTTGAAATGTGGCTATATATCAAAAAGCACACTAATACAAGCATGTCCCATTGGGAACTCACTGAATTCGCCTAGAAATTTTGATTCCATTTGTGATAATTTTTCTATATCCCGACAGTCCACTTATTACTACTGTGGCCTATTGGGAACTAACCGAAATCACCATGTCACTCAGATTCGACTCAGGAAATTTTGATAAATCTTAAAAAGTACACATGTTACAAGAACCTGCTACTGGGAACTAACTGAATTCACAAACATACACTGTTTCAGTTCTTAAAACGTTGCTCTATCTTGAATAACAAGCTTATTACATGGGAATCCTATTGGGAACCTACTGAATTCACCATGATACTTGGATTCCGTTCCTTTAAATGTTGCTCTATATCGAAAAGCACACTCATACAAGCATGTTCCATTGGGAACTCACTGAATTCGCCTAGGAATTTTGATTCCATTCGGTACAATTTTTCTATATCCCGAACACTCCTCTTATTACTACTGCGGCCTATTGGGAACTAACCGAATTCACCATGTTACTCTAATTCGGCTCACCATATTTTGATAAATCTTTAAAAGTACAGAAATTACAAGAGCCTGCTACTGGGAACTAACTGAATTCACAAAGAAACAGTGTTTCAGTTCGTTAGAAAGTTGCTCTATCTTGAATAACAAGCTTATTACATTGAATCCTATTGGGAACGTACTGAATTCACCAAGATACTTAGTTACCGTTCCTTAAAATGTTGCTCTTTATTGAAAAGCACACTCATACAAGCATGTCCCAGTGGGAACTCACTTAATTCGCCTAGAAATTTTGATTCCATTCGTGAAAATTTTTCTATATCCCGAACAGTCCACTTATTACTACTACGGCGTTTTGGGAACTAACCGAATTCACCATGTTACTCTAATTCGGCTCACCATATTTTGATAAATCTTTAAAGTACACATATTACAAGGTCCTGCTACTGGGAACTAACTGAATTCACAAAGATACACTGTTTCAGTTCGTAAAAACGTTGCTCTATCTTGAATAACAAGTTTATTACATGCGAATCCTATTGGGAACCTACTGAATTCACCATGATACTTAGATTCCTTCCCTTAAAATGTTGCTATATATCGAAAAGCACACTAATACAAGCATGTCCCATTGGGAACTCACTGAATTCGCCTAGAAATTTTGATTCCATTCGTGAAAATTTTTCTATATCCCGACAGTCCACTGATTACTACTGCGGCCTATTGGGAACTAACCGAAATCAGCATGTCACTCAGATTCGACTCAGGAAATTTTGATAAATCTTAAAAAGTACACATGTTACAAGGGCCTGCTACTGGGAACTAACTGAATTCACAAAGATACACTGTTTCAGTTCGTTAAAACGTTGCTCTATCTTGAATAACAAGCTTATTACATGGGAATCCTATTGGGAACCTACTGAATTCACCATGATACTTAGATTCCGTTCCTTAAAATGTTGCTCTATATTGAAAAGCACACTCATACAAGCATGTCCCATTGGGAACTCACTATATTCGCCTAGAAATTTTGATTCCATTCGTGAAAATTTTTCTATATCCCGAACAATCCACTTATTACTACCGCGGCCTATTGGGATCTAACCGAATTCACCATGTTAATCAGATTCGGCTCGCCATATTTTGATAAATCATTAAAAGTACACATATTACAAGGGCCTGCTACTGGGAACTAATCGAATTCACAAAGATACACTGTTTCAGTTTGTAAAACGTTGCTCTATCTTGAATAACAAGCTTATTACATGCGAATCCTATTGGGAACCTACTGAATTCACCATGAAACTTAGATTCCGTCCCTTAAAATGATGGTATATATCGAAAAGCACACTAATACAATCATGTCCCATTGGGAACTCACTGAATTCGCCTAGGAATTTTGATTCCATTCGTTAAAATTTTTTTATATCCCGAACAGTCTACTTATTACTAATGCGGCCTATTGGGAAGTAACCGAATTCACCATGTTACTCTAATTCGGCTCACCATATTTTGATAAATCTTTAAAAGTACAGAAATTACAAGAGCCTGCTACTGGGAACTAACTGAATTCACAAAGAAACAGTGTTTCAGTTCGTTAGAACGTTGCTCTATCTTGAATAACAAGCTTATTACATTGAATCCTATTGCGAATGGACTGAATTCACCAAGATACTTAGTTACCATTCCTTAAAATGTTGCTCTTTATTGAAAAGCACACTCATACAAGCATGTCCCAGTGGGAACTCACTTAATTCGCCTAGAAATTTTGATTCCATTCGAGAAAATTTTTCTATATCCCGAACAGTCCACGTATTACTCCTGCGGCCTATTGGGAAGTAACCGAATTCACCATGTTACTCTAATTCGGCTCACCATATTTTGATAAATCTTTAAAAGTACAGAAATTACAAGAGCCTGCTACTGGGAACTAACTGAATTCACAAAGAAACAGTGTTTCAGTTCGTTAGAAAGTTGCTCTATCTTGAATAACAAGCTTATTACATTGAATCCTATTGGGAATCTACTGAATTCACCATGATACTTAGATTCCGTTCCTTAAAATGTTGCTCTTTATTGAAAAGCACACTCATACAAGCATGTCCCAGTGGGAATTCACTTAATTCGCCTAGAAATTTTGATTCCATTCGTGAAAATTTTTCTATATCCCGAACAGTCCACTTATTACTACTACGGCCTTTTGGGAACTAACCGAATTCACCATGTTACTCTAATTCGGCTCACCATATTTTGATAAATCTTTAAAGTACACATATTACAAGGTCCTGCTACTGGGAACTAACTGAATTCACAAAGATACACTGTTTCAGTTCGTAAAAACGTTGCTCTATCTTGAATAACAAGTTTATTACATGCGAATCCTATTGGGAACCTACTGAATTCACCATGATACTTAGATTCCGTCCCTTGAAATGTGGCTATATATCAAAAAGCACACTAATACAAGCATGTCCCATTGGGAACTCACTGAATTCGCCTAGAAATTTTGATTCCATTTGTGATAATTTTTCTATATCCCGACAGTCCACTTATTACTACTGTGGCCTATTGGGAACTAACCGAAATCACCATGTCACTCAGATTCGACTCAGGAAATTTTGATAAATCTTAAAAAGTACACATGTTACAAGAACCTGCTACTGGGAACTAACTGAATTCACAAACATACACTGTTTCAGTTCTTAAAACGTTGCTCTATCTTGAATAACAAGCTTATTACATGGGAATCCTATTGGGAACCTACTGAATTCACCATGATACTTGGATTCCGTTCCTTTAAATGTTGCTCTATATCGAAAAGCACACTCATACAAGCATGTTCCATTGGGAACTCACTGAATTCGCCTAGGAATTTTGATTCCATTCGGTACAATTTTTCTATATCCCGAACACTCCTCTTATTACTACTGCGGCCTATTGGGAACTAACCGAATTCACCATGTTACTCTAATTCGGCTCACCATATTTTGATAAATCTTTAAAAGTACAGAAATTACAAGAGCCTGCTACTGGGAACTAACTGAATTCACAAAGAAACAGTGTTTCAGTTCGTTAGAAAGTTGCTCTATCTTGAATAACAAGCTTATTACATTGAATCCTATTGGGAACGTACTGAATTCACCAAGATACTTAGTTACCGTTCCTTAAAATGTTGCTCTTTATTGAAAAGCACACTCATACAAGCATGTCCCAGTGGGAACTCACTTAATTCGCCTAGAAATTTTGATTCCATTCGTGAAAATTTTTCTATATCCCGAACAGTCCACTTATTACTACTACGGCGTTTTGGGAACTAACCGAATTCACCATGTTACTCTAATTCGGCTCACCATATTTTGATAAATCTTTAAAGTACACATATTACAAGGTCCTGCTACTGGGAACTAACTGAATTCACAAAGATACACTGTTTCAGTTCGTAAAAACGTTGCTCTATCTTGAATAACAAGTTTATTACATGCGAATCCTATTGGGAACCTACTGAATTCACCATGATACTTAGATTCCTTCCCTTAAAATGTTGCTATATATCGAAAAGCACACTAATACAAGCATGTCCCATTGGGAACTCACTGAATTCGCCTAGAAATTTTGATTCCATTCGTGAAAATTTTTCTATATCCCGACAGTCCACTGATTACTACTGCGGCCTATTGGGAACTAACCGAAATCAGCATGTCACTCAGATTCGACTCAGGAAATTTTGATAAATCTTAAAAAGTACACATGTTACAAGGGCCTGCTACTGGGAACTAACTGAATTCACAAAGATACACTGTTTCAGTTCGTTAAAACGTTGCTCTATCTTGAATAACAAGCTTATTACATGGGAATCCTATTGGGAACCTACTGAATTCACCATGATACTTAGATTCCGTTCCTTAAAATGTTGCTCTATATTGAAAAGCACACTCATACAAGCATGTCCCATTGGGAACTCACTATATTCGCCTAGAAATTTTGATTCCATTCGTGAAAATTTTTCTATATCCCGAACAATCCACTTATTACTACCGCGGCCTATTGGGATCTAACCGAATTCACCATGTTAATCAGATTCGGCTCGCCATATTTTGATAAATCATTAAAAGTACACATATTACAAGGGCCTGCTACTGGGAACTAATCGAATTCACAAAGATACACTGTTTCAGTTTGTAAAACGTTGCTCTATCTTGAATAACAAGCTTATTACATGCGAATCCTATTGGGAACCTACTGAATTCACCATGAAACTTAGATTCCGTCCCTTAAAATGATGGTATATATCGAAAAGCACACTAATACAATCATGTCCCATTGGGAACTCACTGAATTCGCCTAGGAATTTTGATTCCATTCGTTAAAATTTTTTTATATCCCGAACAGTCTACTTATTACTAATGCGGCCTATTGGGAAGTAACCGAATTCACCATGTTACTCTAATTCGGCTCACCATATTTTGATAAATCTTTAAAAGTACAGAAATTACAAGAGCCTGCTACTGGGAACTAACTGAATTCACAAAGAAACAGTGTTTCAGTTCGTTAGAACGTTGCTCTATCTTGAATAACAAGCTTATTACATTGAATCCTATTGCGAATGGACTGAATTCACCAAGATACTTAGTTACCATTCCTTAAAATGTTGCTCTTTATTGAAAAGCACACTCATACAAGCATGTCCCAGTGGGAACTCACTTAATTCGCCTAGAAATTTTGATTCCATTCGAGAAAATTTTTCTATATCCCGAACAGTCCACGTATTACTCCTGCGGCCTATTGGGAAGTAACCGAATTCACCATGTTACTCTAATTCGGCTCACCATATTTTGATAAATCTTTAAAAGTACAGAAATTACAAGAGCCTGCTACTGGGAACTAACTGAATTCACAAAGAAACAGTGTTTCAGTTCGTTAGAAAGTTGCTCTATCTTGAATAACAAGCTTATTACATTGAATCCTATTGGGAATCTACTGAATTCACCATGATACTTAGATTCCGTTCCTTAAAATGTTGCTCAATATTGAAAAGCACACTCATACAAGCATGTCCCATTGGGAACTCACTATATTCGCCTAGAAATTTGGATTCCATTCGTGAAATTTTTTCTATATCCCGAACAGTCCACTTATTACTACTGCGGCCTATTGGGATCTAACCGAATTCACCATGTTACTCAGATTCGGCTCACCATATTTTGATAAATCTTTAAAAGTACACATATTACAAGGGCCTGCTACTGGGAACTAACTGAATTCACAAAGATACACTGTTTCAGTTCGTAAAAACGTTGCTCTATCTTGAATAACAAGCTTATTACATTGAATCCTATTGGGAACGTACTGAATTCACCAAGATACTTAGTTACCGTTCCTTAAAATGTTGCTCTTTATTGAAAAGCACACTCATACAAGCATGTCCCAGTGGGAATTCACTTAATTCGCCTAGAAATTTTGATTCCATTCGTGAAAATTTTTCTATATCCCGAACAGTCCACTTATTACTACTACGGCCTATTGGGAACTAACCGAATTCACCATGTTACTCAGATTCGGCTCACCATATTTTGATAAATCTTTAAAGTACACATATTACAAGGACCTGCTACGGGGAACTAACTGAATTCACAAAGATACACTGTTTCAGTTCGTAAAAACGTTGCTCTATCTTGAATATCAAGCTTATTACATGCGAATCCTATTGGGAACCTACTGAATTCACCATGATACTTAGATTCCGTCCCTTAAAATGTTGCTATATATCGAAAAGCACACTAATACAAGCATGTCCCATTGGGAACTCACTGAATTCGCCTAGAAATTTTGATTCCATTTGTGATAATTTTTCTATATCCCGACAGTCCACTTATTACTAATGCGACCTATTGTGAACTAACCGAAATCACCATGTCACTCAGATTCGACTCAGGAAATTTTGATAAATCTTAAAAAATACACATGTTACAAGAACCAGCTACTGGGAACTAACTGAATTCACAAAGATACACTGTTTCAGTTCGTTAAAATGTTGCTCTATCTTGAATAACAAGCTTATTACATGGGAATCCTATTGGGAACCTACTGAATTCACAATGATACTTAGATTCCGTTCCTTTAAATGTTGCTCTATATTGAAAAGCACACTCATACAAGCATGTCCCATTGGGAACTCACTATATTCGCCTAGATATTTTGATTCCATTCGTGAAAATTTTTCTATATCCCGAACAGTCCACTTATTACTACTGCGGCCTATTGGGATCTAACCCAATTCACCATGTTACTCAGATTCGGCTCACCATATTTTGATAAATCTTTAAAAGTACACATATTACAAGGGCCTGCTACTGGGAACTAACTGAATTCACAAAGATACACTGTTTCAGTTCGTAAAAACAATGCTCTATCATGAATAACAAGCTTATTACATGCGAATCCTATTGGGAACCTACTGAATTCACCATGATACTTAGATTCCGTCCCTTGAAATGTGGCTATATATCAAATAGCGCACTAATACAAGCATGTCCCATTGGGAACTCACTGAATTCGCCTAGAAATTTTGATTCCATTTGTGATAATTTTTCTATATCCCGACAGTCCACTGATTACTACTGCGGCCTATTGGGAACTAACCGAAATCACCATGTCACTCAGATTCGACTCAGGAAATTTTGATAAATCTTAAAAAGTACACATGTTACAAGAACCTGCTACTGTGAACTAACTGAATTCACAAAGAAACAGTGTTTCAGTTCGTTAAAACGTTGCTCTATCTTGAATAACAAGCTTATTACATGGGAATCCTATTGGGAACATACTGAATACACCATGATACTTAGATTCCGTTCCTTTAAATGTTGCTCTATATCGAAAAGCACACTCATACAAGCATGTCCCATTGGGAACTCACTGAATTCGCCTAGGAATTTTGATTCCATTCGTTATAATTTTTCTATATCCCGAACAGTCCACTTATTACTACTGCGGCCTATTGGGATCTAACCCAATTCACCATGTTACTCAGATTCGGCTCACCATATTTTGATAAATCTTTAAAAGTACACATATTACAAGGGCCTGCTACTGGCAACTAACTGAATTCACAAAGATACACTGTTTCAGTTCGTAAAAACGTTGCTCTATCTTGAATAACAAGCTTATTACATGCGAATCCTATTGGGAAACTACTGAATTCACCATGATACTTAGATTCCGTCCCTTGAAATGTGGCTATATATCAAAAAGCACAATAATACAAGCATGTCCCATTGGGAACTCACTGAATTCGCCTAGAAATTTTGATTCCATTTGTGATAATTTTTCTATATCCCGACAGTCCACTTATTACTACTGTGGCCTATTGGGAACTAACCGAAATCACCATGTCACTCAGATTCGACTCAGGAAATTTTGATAAATCTTAAAAAGTACACATGTTACAAGAACCTGCTACTGGGAACTAACTGAATTCACAAACATACACTGTTTCAGTTCTTAAAACGTTGCTCTATCTTGAATAACAAGCTTATTACATGGGAATCCTATTGGGAACCTACTGAATTCACCATGATACTTAGATTCCGTACCTTTAAATGTTGCTCTATATCGAAAAGCACACTCATACAAGCATGTTCCATTGGGAACTCACTGAATTCGCCTAGGAATTTTGATTCCATTCGGTACAATTTTTCTATATCCCGAACAGTCCTCTTATTACTACTGCGGCCTATTGGGAACTAACCGAATTCACCATGTTACTCTAATTCGGCTCACCATATTTTGATAAATCTTTAAAAGTACAGAAATTACAAGAGCCTGCTACTGGGAACTAACTGAATTCACAAAGAAACAGTGTTTCAGTTCGTTAGAAAGTTGCTCTATCTTGAATAACAAGCTTATTACATTGAATCCTATTGGGAACGTACTGAATTCACCAAGATACTTAGTTACCGTTCCTTAAAATGTTGCTCTTTATTGAAAAGCACACTCATACAAGCATGTCCCAGTGGGAACTCACTTAATTCGCCTAGAAATTTTGATTCCATTCGTGAAAATTTTTCTATATCCCGAACAGTCCGCTTATTACTACTACGGCCTATTGGGAACTAACCGAATTCACCATGTTACTCTAATTCGGCTCACCATATTTTGATAAATCTTTAAAGTACACATATTACAAGGTCCTGCTATGGGAACTAACTGAATTCACAAAGATACACTGTTTCAGTTCGTAAAAACGTTGCTCTATCTTGAATAACAAGTTTATTACATGCGAATCCTATTGGGAACCTACTGAATTCACCATGATACTTAGATTCCTTCCCTTAAAATGTTGCTATATATCGAAAAGCACACTAATACAAGCATGTCCCATTGGGAACTCACTGAATTCGCCTAGAAATTTTGATTCCATTTGTGATAATTTTTCTATATCCCGACAGTCCACTGATTACTACTGCGGCCTATTGGGAACTAACCGAAATCACCATGTCACTCAGATTCGACTCAGGAAATTTTGATAAATCTTAAAAAGTACACATGATACAAGAACCTGCTACTGTGAACTAACTGAATTCACAAAGATACAGTGTTTCAGTTCGTCAAAACGTTGCTCTATCTTGAATAACAAGCTTATTACATGGGAATCCTATTGGGAACATACTGAATACACCATGATACTTAGATTCCGTTCCTTTAAATGTTGCTCTATATCGAAAAGCACACTCATACAAGCATGTCCCATTGGGAACTCACTGAATTCGCCTAGGAATTTGGATTCCATTCGTTAAAATTTTTCTATATCCCGAACAGTCCAATTATTACTACTGCGGCCTATTGGGAAGTAACCGAATTCACCATGTTACTCTAATTCGGCTCACCATATTTTGATAAACCTTTAAAAGTACAGAAATTACAGGAGCCTGCTACTGGGAACTAACTGAATTCACAAAGAAACAGTGTTTCAGTTCGTTAGAAAGTTGCTCTATCTTGAATAACAAGCTTATTACATTGAATCCTATTGGGAACCTACTGAATTCACCATGATACTTAGATTCCGTTCCTTAAAATGTTGCTCTATATTGAAAAGCACACTCATACAAGCATGTCCCATTGGGAACTCACTATATTCGCCTAGAAATTTTGATTCCATTCGTGAAATTTTTTCTATATCCCGAACAGTCCACTTCTTACTACTGCGGCCTATTGGGATCTAACCGAATTCACCATGTTACTCAGACTCGGCTCACCGTATTTTGATAAATCTTTAAAAGTACACATATTACAAGGGCCTGCTACTGGCAACTAACTGAATTCACAAAGATACACAGTTTCAGTTCGTAAAAACGTTGCTCTATCTTGAATAACAAGCTTATTACATGCGAATCCTACTGGGAAACTACTGAATTCACCATGATACTTAGATTCCGTCCCTTGAAATGTGGCTATATATCAAAAAGCACACTAATACAAGCATGTCCCATTGGGAACTCACTGAATTCGCCTAGAAATTTTGATTCCATTCGTGAAAATTTTTCTATATCCCGACAGTCCACTGATTACTACTGCGGCCTATTGGGAACTCACCGAAATCAGCATGTCACTCAGATTCGACTCAGGAAATTTTGATAAATCTTAAAAAGTACACATATTACAAGAACCTGCTACTGGGAACTAACTGAATTCACAAAGATACACTGTTTCAGTTCGTTAAAACGTTGCTCTATCTTGAATAACAAGCTTATTACATGGGAATCCTATTGGGAACCTACTGAATTCACCATGATACTTAGATTCCGTTCCTTAAAATGTTGCTCTATATTGAAAAGCACACTCATACAAGCATGTCCCATTGGGAACTCACTATATTCGCCTAGAAATTTTGATTCCATTCGTGAAAATTTTTCTATATCCCGAACAATCCACTTATTACTACTGCGGCCTATTGGGATCTAACCGAATTCACCATGTTAATCAGATTCGGCTCACCATATTTTGATAAATCATTAAAAGTACACATATTACAAGGGCCTGCTACTGGGAACTAACTGAATTCACAAAGATACACTGTTTCAGTTTGTAAAACGTTGCTCTATCTTGAATAACAAGCTTATTACATGCGAATCCTATTGGGAACCTACTGAATTCACCATGATACTTAGATTCCGTCCCTTAAAATGATGGTATATATCGAAAAGCACACTAATACAAGCATGTCCCATTGGGAACTCACTGAATTCGCCTAGGAATTTTGATTCCATTCGTTAAAATTTTTTTATATCCCGAACAGTCCACTTATTACTACTGCGGCCTATTGGGAAGTAACCGAATTCACCATGTTACTCTAATTCGGCTCACCATATTTTGATAAATCTTTAAAAGTACAGAAATTACAAGAGCCTGCTACTGGGAACTAACTGAATTCACAAAGAAACAGTGTTTCAGTTCGTTAGAACGTTGCTCTATCTTGAATAACAAGCTTATTACATTGAATCCTATTGCGAATGGACTGAATTCACCAAGATGCTTAGTTACCATTCCTTAAAATGTTGCTCTTTATTGAAAAGCACACTCATACAAGCATGTCCCAGTGGGAACTCACTTAATTCGCCTAGAAATTTTGATTCCATTCGAGAAAATTTTTCTATATCCCGAACAGTCCACGTATTACTCCTGCGGCCTATTGGGAAGTAACCGAATTCACCATGTTACTCTAATTCGGCTCACCATATTTTGATAAATCTTTAAAAGTACAGAAATTACAAGAGCCTGCTACTGGGAACTAACTGAATTCACAAAGAAACAGTGTTTCAGTTCGTTAGAAAGTTGCTCTATCTTGAATAACAAGCTTATTACATTGAATCCTATTGGGAACCTACTGAATTCACCATGATACTTAGATTCCGTTCCTTAAAATGTTGCTCTATATTGAAAAGCACACTCATACAAGCATGTCCCATTGGGAACTCACTATATTCGCCTAGAAATTTTGAATCCATTCGTGAAATTTTTTCTATATCCCGAACAGTCCACTTATTACTACTGCGGCCTATTGGGATCTAACCGAATTCACCATGTTACTCAGATTCGGCTCACCATATTTTGATAAATCTTTAAAAGTACACATATTACAAGGGCCTGCTACTGGGAACTAACTGAATTCACAAAGATACACTGTTTCAGTTCGTAAAAACGTTGCTCTATCTTGAATAACAAGCTTATTACATTGAATCCTATTGGGAACGTACTGAATTCACCAAGATACTTAGTTACCGTTCCTTGAAATGTTGCTCTTTATTGAAAAGGACACTCATACAAGCATGTCCCAGTGGGAACTCACTTAATTCGCCTAGAAATTTTGATTCCATTCGTGAAAATTTTTCTATATCCCGAAGAGTCCACTTATTACTACTACGGCCTATTGGGAACTAACCGAATTCACCATGTTACTCAGATTCGGCTCACCATATTTTGATAAATCTTTAAAGTACACATATTACAAGGACCTGCTACGGGGAACTAACTGAATTCACAAAGATACACTGTTTCAGTTCGTAAAAACGTTGCTGTATCTTGAATAACAAGCTTATTACATGCGAATCCTATTGGGAACCTACTGAATTCACCATGATACTTAGATTCCGTCCCTTAAAATGTTGCTATATATCGAAAAGCACACTAATACAAGCATGTCCCATTGGGAACTCACTGAATTCACCTAGAAATTTTGATTCCATTTGTGATAATTTTTCTATATCCCGACAGTCCACTTATTACTAATGCGGCCTATTGTGAACTAACCGAAATCACCATGTCACTCAGATTCGACTCAGGAAATTTTGATAAATCTTAAAAAATACACATGTTACAAGAACCAGCTACTGGGAACTAACTGAATTCACAAAGATACACTGTTTCAGTTCGTTAAAATGTTGCTCTATCTTGAATAACAAGCTTATTACATGGGAATCCTATTGGGAACCTACTGAATTCACAATGATACTTAGATTCCGTTCCTTTAAATGTTGCTCTATATTGAAAAGCACACTCATACAAGCATGTCCCATTGGGAACTCACTATATTCGCCTAGATATTTTGATTCCATTCGTGAAAATTTTTCTATATCCCGAACAGTCCACTTATTACTACTGCGGCCTATTGGGATCTAACCCAATTCACCATGTTACTCAGATTCGGCTCACCATATTTTGATAAATCTTTAAAAGTACACATATTACAAGGGCCTGCTACTGGGAACTAACTGAATTCACAAAGATACACTGTTTCAGTTCGTAAAAACAATGCTCTATCATGAATAACAAGCTTATTACATGCGAATCCTATTGGGAACCTACTGAATTCACCATGATACTTAGATTCCGTCCCTTGAAATGTGGCTATATATCAAATAGCGCACTAATACAAGCATGTCCCATTGGGAACTCACTGAATTCGCCTAGAAATTTTGATTCCATTTGTGATAATTTTTCTATATCCCGACAGTCCACTGATTACTACTGCGGCCTATTGGGAACTAACCGAAATCACCATGTCACTCAGATTCGACTCAGGAAATTTTGATAAATCTTAAAAAGTACACATGTTACAAGATCCTGCTACTGTGAACTAACTGAATTCACAAAGAAACAGTGTTTCAGTTCGTCAAAACGTTGCTCTATCTTGAATAACAAGCTTATTACATGGGAATCCTATTGGGAACATACTGAATACACCATGATACTTAGATTCCGTTCCTTTAAATGTTGCTCTATATCGAAAAGCACACTCATACAAGCATGTCCCATTGGGAACTCACTGAATTCGCCTAGGAATTTTGATTCCATTCGTTAAAATTTTTCTATATCCCGAACAGTCCACTTATTACTACTGCGGCCTATTGGGAAGTAACCGAATTCACCATGTTACTCTAATTCGGCTCACCATATTTTGATAAACCTTTAAAAGTACAGAAATTACAAGAGCCTGCTACTGGGAACTAACTGAATTCACAAAGAAACAGTGTTTCAGTTCGTTAGAAAGTTGCTCTATCTTGAATAACAAGCTTATTACATTGAATCCTATTGGGAACCTACTGAATTCACCATGATACTTAGATTCCGTTCCTTAAAATGTTGCTCTATATTGAAAAGCACACTCATACAAGCATGTCCCATTGGGAACTCACTATATTCGCCTAGAAATTTTGATTCCATTCGTGAAAGTTTTTCTATATCCCGAACAGTCCACTTCTTACTACTGCGGCCTATTGGGATCTAACCGAATTCACCATGTTACTCAGACTCGGCTCACCATATTTTGATAAATCTTTAAAAGTACACATATTACAAGGGCCTGCTACTGGCAACTAACTGAATTCACAAAGATACACTGTTTCAGTTCGTAAAAACGTTGCTCTATCTTGAATAACAAGCTTATTACATGCGAATCCTATTGGGAAACTACTGAATTCACCATGATACTTAGATTCCGTCCCTTGAAATGTGGCTATATATCAAAAAGCACACTAATACAAGCATGTCCCATTGGGAACTCACTGAATTCGCCTAGAAATTTTGATTCCATTTGTGATAATTTTTCTATATCCCGACAGTCCACTTATTACTACTGTGGCCTATTGGGAACTAACCGAAATCACCATGTCACTCAGATTCGACTCAGGAAATTTTGATAAATCTTAAAAAGTACACATATTACAAGAACCTGCTACTGGGAACTAACTGAATTCACAAACATACACTGTTTCAGTTCTTAAAACGTTGCTCTATCTTGAATAACAAGCTTATTACATGGGAATCCTATTGGGAACCTACTGAATTCACCATGATACTTAGATTCCGTTCCTTTAAATGTTGCTCTATATCGAAAAGCACACTCATACAAGCATGTTCCATTGGGAACTCACTGAATTCGCCTAGGAATTTTGATTCCATTCGGTACAATTTTTCTATATCCCGAACAGTCCTCTTATTACTACTGCGGCCTATTGGGATCTAACCGAATTCACCATGTTACTCAGACTCGGCTCACCATATTTTGATAAATCATTAAAAGTACACATATTACAAGGGCCTGCTACTGGGAACTAACTGAATTCACAAAGATACACTGTTTCAGTTTGTAAAACGTTGCTCTATCTTGAATAACAAGCTTATTACATGCGAATCCTATTGGGAACCTACTGAATTCACCATGATACTTAGATTCCGTCCCTTAAAATGATGGTATATATCGAAAAGCACACTAATACAAGCATGTCCCATTGGGAACTCACTGAATTCGCCTAGGAATTTTGATTCCATTCGTTAAAATTTTTTTATATCCCGAACAGTCCACTTATTACTACTGCGGCCTATTGGGAAGTAACCGAATTCACCATGTTACTCTAATTCGGCTCACCATATTTTGATAAATCTTTAAAAGTACAGAAATTACAAGAGCCTGCTACTGGGAACAAACTGAATTCACAAAGAAACAGTGTTTCAGTTCGTTAGAACGTTGCTCTATCTTGAATAACAAGCTTATTACATTGAATCCTATTGCGAATGGACTGAATTCACCAAGATGCTTAGTTACCATTCCTTAAAATGTTGCTCTTTATTGAAAAGCACACTCATACAAGCATGTCCCAGTGGGAACTCACTTAATTCGCCTAGAAATTTTGATTCCATTCGAGAAAATTTTTCTATATCCCGAACAGTCCACGTATTACTCCTGCGGCCTATTGGGAAGTAACCGAATTCACCATGTTACTCTAATTCGGCTCACCATATTTTGATAAATCTTTAAAAGTACAGAAATTACAAGAGCCTGCTACTGGGAACTAACTGAATTCACAAAGAAACAGTGTTTCAGTTCGTTAGAAAGTTGCTCTATCTTGAATAACAAGCTTATTACATTGAATCCTATTGGGAACCTACTGAATTCACCATGATACTTAGATTCCGTTCCTTAAAATGTTGCTCTATATTGAAAAGCACACTCATACAAGCATGTCCCATTGGGAACTCACTATATTCGCCTAGAAATTTTGATTCCATTCGTGAAATTTTTTCTATATCCCGAACAGTCCACTTATTACTACTGCGGCCTATTGGGATCTAACCGAATTCACCATGTTACTCAGATTCGGCTCACCATATTTTGATAAATCTTTAAAAGTACACATATTACAAGGGCCTGCTACTGGGAACTAACTGAATTCACAAAGATACACTGTTTCAGTTCGTAAAAACGTTGCTCTATCTTGAATAACAAGCTTATTACATTGAATCCTATTGGGAACGTACTGAATTCACCAAGATACTTAGTTACCGTTCCTTAAAATGTTGCTCTTTATTGAAAAGGACACTCATACAAGCATGTCCCAGTGGGAACTCACTTAATTCGCCTAGAAATTTTGATTCCATTCGTGAAAATTTTTCTATATCCCGAACAGTCCACTTATTACTACTACGGCCTATTGGGAACTAACCGAATTCACCATGTTACTCAGATTCGGCTCACCATATTTTGATAAATCTTTAAAGTACACATATTACAAGGACCTGCTACGGGGAACTAACTGAATTCACAAAGATACACTGTTTCAGTTCGTAAAAACGTTGCTCTATCTTGAATAACAAGCTTATTACATGCGAATCCTATTGGGAACCTACTGAATTCACCATGATACTTAGATTCCGTCCCTTAAAATGTTGCTATATATCGAAAAGCACACTAATACAAGCATGTCCCATTGGGAACTCACTGAATTCACCTAGAAATTTTGATTCCATTTGTGATAATTTTTCTATATCCCGACAGTCCACTTATTACTAATGCGGCCTATTGTGAACTAACCGAAATCACCATGTCACTCAGATTCGACTCAGGAAATTTTGATAAATCTTAAAAAATACACATGTTACAAGAACCAGCTACTGGGAACTAACTGAATTCACAAAGATACACTGTTTCAGTTCCTTAAAATGTTGCTCTATCTTGAATAACAAGCTTATTACATGGGAATCCTATTGGGAACCTACTGAATTCACAATGATACTTAGATTCCGTTCCTTTAAATGTTGCTCTATATTGAAAAGCACACTCATACAAGCATGTCCCATTGGGAACTCACTATATTCGCCTAGATATATTGATTCCATTCGTGAAAATTTTTCTATATCCCGAACAGTCCACTTATTACTACTGCGGCCTATTGGGATCTAACCCAATTCACCATGTTACTCAGATTCGGCTCACCATATTTTGATAAATCTTTAAAAGTACACATATTACAAGGGCCTGCTACTGGCAACTAACTGAATTCACAAAGATACACTGTTTCAGTTCGTAAAAACAATGCTCTATCATGAATAACAAGCTTATTACATGCGAATCCTATTGGGAACCTACTGAATTCACCATGATACTTAGATTCCGTCCCTTGAAATGTGGCTATATATCAAAAAGCGCACTAATACAAGCATGTCCCATTGGGAACTCACTGAATTCGCCTAGAAATTTTGATTCCATTTGTGATAATTTTTCTATATCCCGACAGTCCACTGATTACTACTGCGGCCTATTGGGAACTAACCGAAATCACCATGTCACTCAGATTCGACTCAGGAAATTTTGATAAATCTTAAAAAGTACACATGGTACAAGAACCTGCTACTGTGAACTAACTGAATTCACAAAGAAACAGTGTTTCAGTTGGTCAAAACGTTGCTCTATCTTGAATAACAAGCTTATTACATGGGAATCCTATTGGGAACATACTGAATACACCATGATACTTAGATTCCGTTCCTTTAAATGTTGCTCTATATCGAAAAGCACACTCATACAAGCATGTCCCATTGGGAACTCACTGAATTCGCCTAGGAATTTTGATTCCATTCGTTAAAATTTTTCTATATCCCGAACAGTCCACTTATTACTACTGCGGCCTATTGGGAAGTAACCGAATTCACCATGTTACTCTAATTCGGCTCACCATATTTTGATAAACATTTAAAAGTACAGAAATTACAAGAGCCTGCTACTGGGAACAAACTGAATTCACAAAGAAACAGTGTTTCAGTTCGTTAGAAAGTTGCTCTATCTTGAATAACAAGCTTATTACATTGAATCCTATTGGGAACCTACTGAATTCACCATGATACTTAGATTCCGTTCCTTAAAATGTTGCTCTATATTGAAAAGCACACTCATACAAGCATGTCCCATTGGGAACTCACTATATTCGCCTAGAAATTTTGATTCCATTCGTGAAATTTTTTCTATATCCCGAACAGTCCACTTCTTACTACTGCGGCCTATTGGGATCTAACCGAATTCACCATGTTACTCAGACTCGGCTCACCATATTTTGATAAATCTTTAAAAGTACACATATTACAAGGGCCTGCTACTGGCAACTAACTGAATTCACAAAGATACACTGTTTCAGTTCGTAAAAACGTTGCTCTATCTTGAATAACAAGCTTATTACATGCGAATCCTATTGGGAAACTACTGAATTCACCATGATACTTAGATTCCGTCCCTTGAAATGTGGCTATATATCAAAAAGCACACTAATACAAGCATGTCCCATTGGGAACTCACTGAATTCGCCTAGAAATTTTGATTCCATTTGTGATAATTTTTCTATATCCCGACAGTCCACTTATTACTACTGTGGCCTATTGGGAACTAACCGAAATCACCATGTCACTCAGATTCGACTCAGGAAATTTTGATAAATCTTAAAAAGTACACATGTTACAAGAACCTGCTACTGGGAACTAACTGAATTCACAAACATACACTGTTTCAGTTCTTAAAACGTTGCTCTATCTTGAATAACAAGCTTATTACATGGGAATCCTATTGGGAACCTACTGAATTCACCATGATACTTAGATTCCGTTCCTTTAAATGTTGCTCTATATCGAAAAGCACACTCATACAAGCATGTTCCATTGGGAACTCACTGAATTCGCCTAGGAATTTTGATTCCATTCGGTACAATTTTTCTATATCCCGAACAGTCCTCTTATTACTACTGCGGCCTATTGGGAACTAACCGAATTCACCATGTTACTCTAATTCGGCTCACCATATTTTGATAAATCTTTAAAAGGACAGAAATTACAAGAGCCTGCTACTGGGAACTAACTGAATTCACAAAGAAACAGTGTTTCAGTTCGTTAGAAAGTTGCTCTATCTTGAATAACAAGCTTATTACATTGAATCCTATTGGGAACGTACTGAATTCACCAAGATACTTAGTTACCGTTCCTTAAAATGTTGCTCTTTATTGAAAAGCACACTCATACAAGCATGTCCCAGTGGGAACTCACTTAATTCGCCTAGAAATTTTGATTCCATTCGTGAAAATTTTTCTATATCCCGAACAGTCCACTTATTACTACTACGGCCTATTGGGAACTAACCGAATTCACCATGTTACTCTAATTCGGCTCACCATATTTTGATAAATCTTTAAAGTACACATATTACAAGGTCCTGCTACTGGGAACTAACTGAATTCACAAAGATACACTGTTTCAGTTCGTAAAAACGTTGCTCTATCTTGAATAAAAAGTTTATTACATGCGAATCCTATTGGGAACCTACTGAATTCACCATGATACTTAGATTCCTTCCCTTAAAATGTTGCTATATATCGAAAAGCACACTAATACAAGCATGTCCCATTGGGAACTCACTGAATTCGCCTAGAAATTTTGATTCGATTCGTGAAAATTTTTCTATATCCCGACAGTCCACTGATTACTACTGCGGCCTATTGGGAACTAACCGAAATCAGCATGTCACTCAGATTCGACTCAGGAAATTTGATAAATCTTAAAAAGTACACATGTTACAAGGGCCTGCTACTGGGAACTAACTGAATTCACAAAGATACACTGTTTCAGTTCGTTAAAACGTTGCTCTATCTTGAATAACAAGCTTATTACATGGGAATCCTATTGGGAACCTACTGAATTCACCATGATACTTAGATTCCGTTCCTTAAAATGTTGCTCTATATTGAAAAGCACACTCATACAAGCATGTCCCATTGGGAACTCACTATATTCGCCTAGAAATTTTGATTCCATTCGTGAAATTTTTTCTATATCCCGAACAGTCCACTTCTTACTACTGCGGCCTATTGGGATCTAACCGAATTCACCATGTTAATCAGATTCGGCTCACCATATTTTGATAAATCTTTAAAAGTACACATATTACAAGGGCCTGCTACTGGGTACTAACTGAATTCACAAAGATACACTGTTACAGTTTGTAAAACGTTGCTCTATCTTGAATAACAAGCTTATTACATGCGAATCCTATTGGGAACCTACTGAATTCACCATGATACTTAGATTCCGTCCCTTAAAATGATGGTATATATCGAAAAGCACACTAATACAAGCATGTCCCATTGGGAACTCACTGAATTCGCCTAGGAATTTTGATTCCATTCGTTAAAATTTTTTTATATACCGAACAGTCCACTTATTACTACTGCGGCCTATTGGGAAGTAACCGAATTCACCATGTTACTCTAATTCGGCTCACCATATTTTGATAAATCTTTAAAAGTACAGAAATTACAAGAGCCTGCTACTGGGAACTAACAGAATTCACAAAGAAACAGTGTTTCAGTTCGTTAGAACGTTGCTCTATCTTGAATAACAAGCTTATTACATTGAATCCTATTGCGAATGGACTGAATTCACCAAGATGCTTAGTTACCATTCCTTAAAATGCTGCTCTTTATTGAAAAGCACACTCATACAAGCATGTCCCAGTGGGAACTCACTTAATTCGCCTAGAAATTTTGATTCCATTCGTGAAATTTTTTCTATATCCCGAACAGTCCACTTATTACTACTGCGGCCTATTGGGATCTAACCGAATTCACCATGTTACTCAGATTCGGCTCACCATATTTTGATAAACCTTTAAAAGTACACATATTGCAAGGGCCTGCTACTGGGAACTAACTGAATTCACAAAGATACACTGTTTCAGTTCGTAAAAACGTTGCTCTATCTTGAATAACAAGCTTATTACATTGAATCCTATTGGGAACGTACTGAATTCACCAAGATACTTAGTTACCGTTCCTTAAAATGTTGCTCTTTATTGAAAAGGACACTCATACAAGCATGTCCCAGTGGGAACTCACTTAATTCGCCTAGAAATTTTGTTTCCATTCGTGAAAATTTTTCTATATCCCGAACAGTCCACTTATTACTACTACGGCCTATTGGGAACTAACCGAATTCACCATGTTACTCAGATTCGGCTCACCATATTTTGATAAATCTTTAAAGTACACATATTACAAGGACCTGCTACGGGGAACTAACTGAATTCACAAAGATACACTGTTTCAGTTCGTAAAAACGTTGCTCTATCTTGAATAACAAGCTTATTACATGCGAATCCTATTGGGAACCTACTGAATTCACCATGATACTTAGATTCCGTCCCTTAAAATGTTGCTATATATCGAAAAGCACACTAATACAAGCATGTCCCATTGGGAACTCACTGAATTCACCTAGAAATTTTGATTCCATTTGTGATAATTTTTCTATATCCCGACAGTCCACTTATTACTAATGCGGCCTATTGTGAACTAACCGAAATCACCATGTCACTCAGATTCGACTCAGGAAATTTTGATAAATCTTAAAAAATACACATGTTACAAGAACCAGCTACTGGGAACTAACTGAACTCACAAAGATACACTGTTTCAGTTCGTTACAATGTTGCTCTATCTTGAATAACAAGCTTATTACATGGGAATCCTATTGGGAACCTACTGAATTCACAATGATACTTAGATTCCGTTCCTTTAAATGTTGCTCTATATTGAAAAGCACACTCATACAAGCATGTCCCATTGGGAACTCACTATATTCGCCTAGATATATTGATTCCATTCGTGAAAATTTTTCTATATCCCGAACAGTCCACTTATTACTACTGCGGCCTATTGGGATCTAACCCAATTCACCATGTTACTCAGATTCGGCTCACCATATTTTGATAAATCTTTAAAAGTACACATATTACAAGGGCCTGCTACTGGCAACTAACTGAATTCACAAAGATACACTGTTTCAGTTCGTAAAAACAATGCTCTATCATGAATAACAAGCTTATTACATGCGAATCCTATTGGGAACCTACTGAATTCACCATGATACTTAGATTCCGTCCCTTGAAATGTGGCTATATATCAAAAAGCGCACTAATACAAGCATGTCCCATTGGGAACTCACTGAATTCGCCTAGAAATTTTGATTCCATTTGTGATAATTTTTCTATATCCCGACAGTCCACTGATTACTACTGCGGCCTATTGGGAACTAACCGAAATCACCATGTCACTCAGATTCGACTCAGGAAATTTTGATAAATCTTAAAAAGTACACATGTTACAAGAACCTGCTACTGTGAACTAACTGAATTCACAAAGAAACAGTGTTTCAGTTGGTCAAAACGTTGCTCTATCTTGAATAACAAGCTTATTACATGGGAATCCTATTGGGAACATACTGAATACACCATGATACTTAGATTCCGTTCCTTTAAATGTTGCTCTATATCGAAAAGCACACTCATACAAGCATGTCCCATTGGGAACTCACTGAATTCGCCTAGGAATTTTGATTCCATTCGTTAAAATTTTTCTATATCCCGAACAGTCCACTTATTACTACTGCGGCCTATTGGGAAGTAACCGAATTCACCATGTTACTCTAATTCGGCTCACCATATTTTGATAAACATTTAAAAGTACAGAAATTACAAGAGCCTGCTACTGGGAACAAACTGAATTCACAAAGAAACAGTGTTTCAGTTCGTTAGAAAGTTGCTCTATCTTGAATAACAAGCTTATTACATTGAATCCTATTGGGAACCTACTGAATTCACCATGATACTTAGATTCCGTTCCTTAAAATGTTGCTCTATATTGAAAAGCACACTCATACAAGCATGTCCCATTGGCAACTCACTATATTCGCCTAGAAATTTTGATTCCATTCGTGAAATTTTTTCTATATCCCGAACAGTCCACTTCTTACTACTGCGGCCTATTGGGATCTAACCGAATTCACCATGTTACTCAGACTCGGCTCACCATATTTTGATAAATCTTTAAAAGTACACATATTACAAGGGCCTGCTACTGGCAACTAACTGAATTCACAAAGATACACTGTTTCAGTTCGTAAAAACGTTGCTCTATCTTGAATAACAAGCTTATTACATGCGAATCCTATTGGGAAACTACTGAATTCACCATGATACTTAGATTCCGTCCCTTGAAATGTGGCTATATATCAAAAAGCACACTAATACAAGCATGTCCCATTGGGAACTCACTGAATTCGCCTAGAAATTTTGATTCCATTTGTGATAATTTTTCTATATCCCGACAGTCCACTTATTACTACTGTGGCCTATTGGGAACTAACCGAAATCACCATGTCACTCAGATTCGACTCAGGAAATTTTGATAAATCTTAAAAAGTACACATGTTACAAGAACCTGCTACTGGGAACTAACTGAATTCACAAACATACACTGTTTCAGTTCTTAAAACGTTGCTCTATCTTGAATAACAAGCTTATTACATGGGAATCCTATTGGGAACCTACTGAATTCACCATGATACTTAGATTCCGTTCCTTTAAATGTTGCTCTATATCGAAAAGCACACTCATACAAGCATGTTCCATTGGGAACTCACTGAATTCGCCTAGGAATTTTGATTCCATTCGGTACAATTTTTCTATATCCCGAACAGTCCTCTTATTACTACTGCGGCCTATTGGGAACTAACCGAATTCACCATGTTACTCTAATTCGGCTCACCATATTTTGATAAATCTTTAAAAGGACAGAAATTACAAGAGCCTGCTACTGGGAACTAACTGAATTCACAAAGAAACAGTGTTTCAGTTCGTTAGAAAGTTGCTCTATCTTGAATAACAAGCTTATTACATTGAATCCTATTGGGAACGTACTGAATTCACCAAGATACTTAGTTACCGTTCCTTAAAATGTTGCTCTTTATTGAAAAGCACACTCATACAAGCATGTCCCAGTGGGAACTCACTTAATTCGCCTAGAAATTTTGATTCCATTCGTGAAAATTTTTCTATATCCCGAACAGTCCACTTATTACTACTACGGCCTATTGGGAACTAACCGAATTCACCATGTTACTCTAATTCGGCTCACCATATTTTGATAAATCTTTAAAGTACACATATTACAAGGTCCTGCTACTGGGAACTAACTGAATTCACAAAGATACACTGTTTCAGTTCGTAAAAACGTTGCTCTATCTTGAATAACAAGTTTATTACATGCGAATCCTATTGGGAACCTACTGAATTCACCATGATACTTAGATTCCTTCCCTTAAAATGTTGCTATATATCGAAAAGCACACTAATACAAGCATGTCCCATTGGGAACTCACTGAATTCGCCTAGAAATTTTGATTCGATTCGTGAAAATTTTTCTATATCCCGACAGTCCACTGATTACTACTGCGGCCTATTGGGAACTAACCGAAATCAGCATGTCACTCAGATTCGACTCAGGAAATTTGATAAATCTTAAAAAGTACACATGTTACAAGGGCCTGCTACTGGGAACTAACTGAATTCACAAAGATACACTGTTTCAGTTCGTTAAAACGTTGCTCTATCTTGAATAACAAGCTTATTACATGGGAATCCTATTGGGAACCTACTGAATTCACCATGATACTTAGATTCCGTTCCTTAAAATGTTGCTCTATATTGAAAAGCACACTCATACAAGCATGTCCCATTGGGAACTCACTATATTCGCCTAGAAATTTTGATTCCATTCGTGAAATTTTTTCTATATCCCGAACAGTCCACTTCTTACTACTGCGGCCTATTGGGATCTAACCGAATTCACCATGTTAATCAGATTCGGCTCACCATATTTTGATAAATCTTTAAAAGTACACATATTACAAGGGCCTGCTACTGGGAACTAACTGAATTCACAAAGATACACTGTTACAGTTTGTAAAACGTTGCTCTATCTTGAATAACAAGCTTATTACATGCGAATCCTATTGGGAACCTACTGAATTCACCATGATACTTAGATTCCGTCCCTTAAAATGATGGTATATATCGAAAAGCACACTAATACAAGCATGTCCCATTGGGAACTCACTGAATTCGCCTAGGAATTTTGATTCCATTCGTTAAAATTTTTTTATATCCCGAACAGTCCACTTATTACTACTGCGGCCTATTGGGAAGTAACCGAATTCACCATGTTACTCTAATTCGGCTCACCATATTTTGATAAATCTTTAAAAGTACAGAAATTACAAGAGCCTGCTACTGGGAACTAACAGAATTCACAAAGAAACAGTGTTTCAGTTCGTTAGAACGTTGCTCTATCTTGAATAACAAGCTTATTACATTGAATCCTATTGCGAATGGACTGAATTCACCAAGATGCTTAGTTACCATTCCTTAAAATGTTGCTCTTTATTGAAAAGCACACTCATACAAGCATGTCCCAGTGGGAACTCACTTAATTCGCCTAGAAATTTTGATTCCATTCGTGAAATTTTTTCTATATCCCGAACAGTCCACTTATTACTACTGCGGCCTATTGGGATCTAACCGAATTCACCATGTTACTCAGATTCGGCTCACCATATTTTGATAAACCTTTAAAAGTACACATATTGCAAGGGCCTGCTACTGGGAACTAACTGAATTCACAAAGATACACTGTTTCAGTTCGTAAAAACGTTGCTCTATCTTGAATAACAAGCTTATTACATTGAATCCTATTGGGAACGTACTGAATTCACCAAGATACTTAGTTACCGTTCCTTAAAATGTTGCTCTTTATTGAAAAGGACACTCATACAAGCATGTCCCAGTGGGAACTCACTTAATTCGCCTAGAAATTTTGATTCCATTCGTGAAAATTTTTCTATATCCCGAACAGTCCACTTATTACTACTACGGCCTATTGGGAACTAACCGAATTCACCATGTTACTCAGATTCGGCTCACCATATTTTGATAAATCTTTAAAGTACACATATTACAAGGACCTGCTACGGGGAACTAACTGAATTCACAAAGATACACTGTTTCAGTTCGTAAAAACGTTGCTCTATCTTGAATAACAAGCTTATTACATGCGAATCCTATTGGGAACCTACTGAATTCACCATGATACTTAGATTCCGTCCCTTAAAATGTTGCTATATATCGAAAAGCACACTAATACAAGCATGTCCCATTGGGAACTCACTGAATTCGCCTAGAAATTTTGATTCCATTTGTGATAATTTTTCTATATCCCGACAGTCCACTTATTACTAATGCGGCCTATTGTGAACTAACCGAAATCACCATGTCACTCAGATTCGACTCAGGAAATTTTGATAAATCTTAAAAAATACACATGTTACAAGAACCAGCTACTGGGAACTAACTGAATTCACAAAGATACACTGTTTCAGTTCGTTAAAATGTTGCTCTATCTTGAATAACAAGCTTATTACATGGGAATCCTATTGGGAACCTACTGAATTCACAATGATACTTAGATTCCGTTCCTTTAAATGTTGCTCTATATTGAAAAGCACACTCATACAAGCATGTCCCATTGGGAACTCACTATATTCGCCTAGATATTTTGATTCCATTCGTGAAAATTTTTCTATATCCCGAACAGTCCACTTATTACTACTGCGGCCTATTGGGATCTAACCCAATTCACCATGTTACTCAGATTCGGCTCACCATATTTTGATAAATCTTTAAAAGTACACATATTACAAGGGCCTGCTACTGGCAACTAACTGAATTCACAAAGATACACTGTTTCAGTTCGTAAAAACAATGCTCTATCATGAATAACAAGCTTATTACATGCGAATCCTATTGGGAACCTACTGAATTCACCATGATACTTAGATTCCGTCCCTTGAAATGTGGCTATATATCAAAAAGCGCACTAATACAAGCATGTCCCATTGGGAACTCACTGAATTCGCTTAGAAATTTTGATTCCATTTGTGATAATTTTTCTATATCCCGACAGTCCACTGATTACTACTGCGGCCTATTGGGAACTAACCGAAATCACCATGTCACTCAGATTCGACTCAGGAAATTTTGATAAATCTTAAAAAGTACACATGTTACAAGAACCTGCTACTGTGAACTAACTGAATTCACAAAGAAACAGTGTTTCAGTTCGTCAAAACGTTGCTCTATCTTGAATAACAAGCTTATTACATGGGAATCCTATTGGGAACATACTGAATACACCATGATACTTAGATTCCGTTCCTTTAAATGTTGCTCTATATCGAAAAGCACACTCATACAAGCATGTCCCATTGGGAACTCACTGAATTCGCCTAGGAATTTTGATTCCATTCGTTAAAATTTTTCTATATCCCGAACAGTCCACTTATTACTACTGCGGCCTATTGGGAAGTAACCGAATTCACCATGTTTCTCTAATTCGGCTCACCATATTTTGATAAACCTTTAAAAGTACAGAAATTACAAGAGCCTGCTACTGGGAACTAACTGAATTCACAAAGAAACAGTGTTTCAGTTCGTTAGAAAGTTGCTCTATCTTGAATAACAAGCTTATTACATTGAATCCTATTGGGAACCTACTGAATTCACCATGATACTTAGATTCCATTCCTTAAAATGTTGCTCTATATTGAAAAGCACACTCATACAAGCATGTCCCATTGGGAACTCACTATATTCGCCTAGAAATTTTGATTCCATTCGTGAAATTTTTTCTATATCCCGAACAGTCCACTTCTTACTACTGCGGCCTATTGGGATCTAACCGAATTCACCATGTTACTCAGACTCGGCTCACCATATTTTGATAAATCTTTAAAAGTACACATATTACAAGGGCCTGCTACTGGCAACTAACTGAATTCACAAAGATACACTGTTTCAGTTCGTAAAAACGTTGCTCTATCTTGAATAACAAGCTTATTACATGCGAATCCTATTGGGAAACTACTGAATTCACCATGATACTTAGATTCCGTCCCTTGAAATGTGGCTATATATCAAAAAGCACACTAATACAAGCATGTCCCATTGGGAACTCACTGAATTCGCCTAGAAATTTTGATTCCATTTGTGATAATTTTTCTATATCCCGACAGTCCACTTATTACTACTGTGGCCTATTGGGAACTAACCGAAATCACCATGTCACTCAGATTCGACTCAGGAAATTTTGATAAATCTTAAAAAGTACACATGTTACAAGAACCTGCTACTGGGAACTAACTGAATTCACAAACATACACTGTTTCAGTTCTTAAAACGTTGCTCTATCTTGAATAACAAGCTTATTACATGGGAATCCTATTGGGAACCTACTGAATTCACCATGATACTTAGATTCCGTTCCTTTAAATGTTGCTCTATATCGAAAAGCACACTCATACAAGCATGTTCCATTGGGAACTCACTGAATTCGCCTAGGAATTTTGATTCCATTCGGTACAATTTTTCTATATCCCGAACAGTTCTCTTATTACTACTGCGGCCTATTGGGAACTAACCGAATTCACCATGTTACTCTAATTCGGCTCACCATATTTTGATAAATCTTTAAAAGTACAGAAATTACAAGAGCCTGCTACTGGGAACTAACTGAATTCACAAAGAAACAGTGTTTCAGTTCGTTAGAAAGTTGCTCTATCTTGAATAACAAGCTTATTACATTGAATCCTATTGGGAACGTACTGAATTCACCAAGATACTTAGTTACCGTTCCTTAAAATGTTGCTCTTTATTGAAAAGCACACTCATACAAGCATGTCCCAGTGGGAACTCACTTAATTCGCCTAGAAATTTTGATTCCATTCGTGAAAATTTTTCTATATCCCGAACAGTCCACTTATTACTACTACGGCCTATTGGGAACTAACCGAATTCACCATGTTACTCTAATTCGGCTCACCATATTTTGATAAATCTTTAAAGTACACATATTACAAGGTCCTGCTACTGGGAACTAACTGAATTCACAAAGATACACTGTTTCAGTTCGTAAAAACGTTGCTCTATCTTGAATAACAAGTTTATTACATGTGAATCCTATTGGGAACCTACTGAATTCACCATGATACTTAGATTCCTTCCCTTAAATGTTGCTATATATCGAAAAGCACACTAATACAAGCATGTCCCATTGGGAACTCACTGAATTCGCCTAGAAATTTTGATTCCATTCGTGAAAATTTTTCTATATCCCGACAGTCCACTGATTACTACTGCGGCCTATTGGGAACTAACCGAAATCAGCATGTCACTCAGATTCGACTCAGGAAATTTTGATAAATCTTAAAAAGTACACATGTTACAAGGGCCTGCTACTGGGAACTAACTGAATTCACAAAGATACACTGTTTCAGTTCGTTAAAACGTTGCTCTATCTTGAATAACAAGCTTATTACATGGGAATCCTATTGGGAACCTACTGAATTCACCATGATACTTAGATTCCGTTCCTTAAAATGTTGCTCTATATTGAAAAGCACACTCATACAAGCATGTCCCATTGGGAACTCACTATATTCGCCTAGAAATTTTGATTCCATTCGTGAAAATTTTTCTATATCCCGAACAATCCACTTATTACTACTGCGGCCTATTGGGATCTAACCGAATTCACCATGTTAATCAGATTCGGCTCACCATATTTTGATAAATCATTAAAAGTACACATATTACAAGGGCCTGCTACTGGGAACTAACTGAATTCACAAAGATACACTGTTTCAGTTTGTAAAACGTTGCTCTATCTTGAATAACAAGCTTATTACATGCGAATCCTATTGGGAACCTACTGAATTCACCATGATACTTAGATTCCGTCCCTTAAAATGATGGTATATATCGAAAAGCACACTAATACAAGCATGTCCCATTGGGAACTCACTGAATTCGCCTAGGAATTTTGATTCCATTCGTTAAAATTTTTTTATATCCCGAACAGTCCACTTATTACTACTGCGGCCTATTGGGAAGTAACCGAATTCACCATGTTACTCTAATTCGGCTCACCATATTTTGATAAATCTTTAAAAGTACAGAAATTACAAGAGCCTGCTACTGGGAACTAACTGAATTCACAAAGAAACAGTGTTTCAGTTCGTTAGAAAGTTGCTCTATCTTGAATAACAAGCTTATTACATTGAATCCTATTGGGAACGTACTGAATTCACCAAGATACTTAGTTACCGTTCCTTAAAATGTTGCTCTTTATTGAAAAGCACACTCATACAAGCATGTCCCAGTGGGAACTCACTTAATTCGCCTAGAAATTTTGATTCCATTCGTGAAAATTTTTCTATATCCCGAACAGTCCACTTATTACTACTACGGCCTATTGGGAACTAACCGAATTCACCATGTTACTCTAATTCGGCTCACCATATTTTGATAAATCTTTAAAGTACACATATTACAAGGTCCTGCTACTGGGAACTAACTGAATTCACAAAGATACACTGTTTCAGTTCGTAAAAACGTTGCTCTATCTTGAATAACAAGTTTATTACATGCGAATCCTATTGGGAACCTACTGAATTCACCATGATACTTAGATTCCTTCCCTTAAAATGTTGCTATATATCGAAAAGCACACTAATACAAGCATGTCCCATTGGGAACTCACTGAATTCGCCTAGAAATTTTGATTCCATTCGTGAAAATTTTTCTATATCCCGACAGTCCACTGATTACTACTGCGGCCTATTGGGAACTAACCGAAATCAGCATGTCACTCAGATTCGACTCAGGAAATTTTGATAAATCTTAAAAAGTACACATGTTACAAGGGCCTGCTACTGGGAACTAACTGAATTCACAAAGATACACTGTTTCAGTTCGTTAAAACGTTGCTCTATCTTGAATAACAAGCTTATTACATGGGAATCCTATTGGGAACCTACTGAATTCACCATGATACTTAGATTCCGTTCCTTAAAATGTTGCTCTATATTGAAAAGCACACTCATACAAGCATGTCCCATTGGGAACTCACTATATTCGCCTAGAAATTTTGATTCCATTCGTGAAAATTTTTCTATATCCCGAACAATCCACTTATTACTACTGCGGCCTATTGGGATCTAACCGAATTCACCATGTTAATCAGATTCGGCTCACCATATTTTGATAAATCATTAAAAGTACACATATTACAAGGGCCTGCTACTGGGAACTAACTGAATTCACAAAGATACACTGTTTCAGTTTGTAAAACGTTGCTCTATCTTGAATAACAAGCTTATTACATGCGAATCCTATTGGGAACCTACTGAATTCACCATGATACTTAGATTCCGTCCCTTAAAATGATGGTATATATCGAAAAGCACACTAATACAAGCATGTCCCATTGGGAACTCACTGAATTCGCCTAGGAATTTTGATTCCATTCGTTAAAATTTTTTTATATCCCGAACAGTCCACTTATTACTACTGCGGCCTATTGGGAAGTAACCGAATTCACCATGTTACTCTAATTCGGCTCACCATATTTTGATAAATCTTTAAAAGTACAGAAATTACAAGAGCCTGCTACTGGGAACTAACTGAATTCACAAAGAAACAGTGTTTCAGTTCGTTAGAACGTTGCTCTATCTTGAATAACAAGCTTATTACATTGAATCCTATTGCGAATGGACTGAATTCACCAAGATGCTTAGTTACCATTCCTTAAAATGTTGCTCTTTATTGAAAAGCACACTCATACAAGCATGTCCCAGTGGGAACTCACTTAATTCGCCTAGAAATTTTGATTCCATTCGAGAAAATTTTTCTATATCCCGAACAGTCCACGTATTACTCCTGCGGCCTATTGGGAAGTAACCGAATTCACCATGTTACTCTAATTCGGCTCACCATATTTTGATAAATCTTTAAAAGTACAGAAATTACAAGAGCCTGCTACTGGGAACTAACTGAATTCACAAAGAAACAGTGTTTCAGTTCGTTAGAAAGTTGCTCTATCTTGAATAACAAGCTTATTACATTGAATCCTATTGGGAACCTACTGAATTCACCATGATACTTAGATTCCGTTCCTTAAAATGTTGCTCTATATTGAAAAGCACACTCATACAAGCATGTCCCATTGGGAACTCACTATATTCGCCTAGAAATTTTGATTCCATTCGTGAAATTTTTTCTATATCCCGAACAGTCCACTTATTACTACTGCGGCCTATTGGGATCTAACCGAATTCACCATGTTACTCAGATTCGGCTCACCATATTTTGATAAATCTTTAAAAGTACACATATTACAAGGGCCTGCTACTGGGAACTAACTGAATTCACAAAGATACACTGTTTCAGTTCGTAAAAACGTTGCTCTATCTTGAATAACAAGCTTATTACATTGAATCCTATTGGGAACGTACTGAATTCACCAAGATACTTAGTTACCGTTCCTTAAAATGTTGCTCTTTATTGAAAAGGACACTCATACAAGCATGTCCCAGTGGGAACTCACATAATTCGCCTAGAAATTTTGATTCCATTCGTGAAAATTTTTCTATATCCCGAACAGTCCACTTATTACTACTACGGCCTATTGGGAACTAACCGAATTCACCATGTTACTCAGATTCGGCTCACCATATTTTGATAAATCTTTAAAGTACACATATTACAAGGACCTGCTACGGGGAACTAACTGAATTCACAAAGATACACTGTTTCAGTTCGTAAAAACGTTGCTCTATCTTGAATAACAAGCTTATTACATGCGAATCCTATTGGGAACCTACTGAATTCACCATGATACTTAGATTCCGTCCCTTAAAATGTTGCTATATATCGAAAAGCACACTAATACAAGCATGTCCCATTGGGAACTCACTGAATTCGCCTAGAAATTTTGATTCCATTTGTGATAATTTTTCTATATCCCGACAGTCCACTTATTACTAATGCGGCCTATTGTGAACTAACCGAAATCACCATGTCACTCAGATTCGACTCAGGAAATTTTGATAAATCTTAAAAAATACACATGTTACAAGAACCAGCTACTGGGAACTAACTGAATTCACAAAGATACACTGTTTCAGTTCGTTAAAATGTTGCTCTATCTTGAATAACAAGCTTATTACATGGGAATCCTATTGGGAACCTACTGAATTCACAATGATACTTAGATTCCGTTCCTTTAAATGTTGCTCTATATTGAAAAGCACACTCATACAAGCATGTCCCATTGGGAACTCACTATATTCGCCTAGATATTTTGATTCCATTCGTGAAAATTTTTCTATATCCCGAACAGTCCACTTATTACTACTGCGGCCTATTGGGATCTAACCCAATTCACCATGTTACTCAGATTCGGCTCACCATATTTTGATAAATCTTTAAAAGTACACATATTACAAGGGCCTGCTACTGGGAACTAACTGAATTCACAAAGATACACTGTTTCAGTTCGTAAAAACAATGCTCTATCATGAATAACAAGCTTATTACATGCGAATCCTATTGGGAACCTACTGAATTCACCATGATACTTAGATTCCGTCCCTTGAAATGTGGCTATATATCAAAAAGCGCACTAATACAAGCATGTCCCATTGGGAACTCACTGAATTCGCCTAGAAATTTTGATTCCATTTGTGATAATTTTTCTATATCCCGACAGTCCACTGATTACTACTGCGGCCTATTGGGAACTAACCGAAATCACCATGTCACTCAGATTCGACTCAGGAAATTTTGATAAATCTTAAAAAGTACACATGTTACAAGAACCTGCTACTGTGAACTAACTGAATTCACAAAGAAACAGTGTTTCAGTTCGTCAAAACGTTGCTCTATCTTGAATAACAAGCTTATTACATGGGAATCCTATTGGGAACATACTGAATACACCATGATACTTAGATTCCGTTCCTTTAAATGTTGCTCTATATCGAAAAGCACACTCATACAAGCATGTCCCATTGGGAACTCACTGAATTCGCCTAGGAATTTTGATTCCATTCTTTAAAATTTTTCTATATCCCGAACAGTCCACTTATTACTACTGCGGCCTATTGGGAAGTAACCGAATTCACCATGTTACTCTAATTCGGCTCACCATATTTTGATAAACCTTTAAAAGTACAGAAATTACAAGAGCCTGCTACTGGGAACTAACTGAATTCACAAAGAAACAGTGTTTCAGTTCGTTAGAAAGTTGCTCTATCTTGAATAACAAGCTTATTACATTGAATCCTATTGGGAACCTACTGAATTCACCATGATACTTAGATTCCGTTCCTTAAAATGTTGCTCTATATTGAAAAGCACACTCATACAAGCATGTCCCATTGGGAACTCACTATATTCGCCTAGAAATTTTGATTCCATTCGTGAAATTTTTTCTATATCCCGACAGTCCACTTATTACTACTACGGCCTATTGGGAACTAACCGAATTCACCATGTTACTCTAATTCGGCTCACCATATTTTGATAAATCTTTAAAGTACACATATTACAAGGTCCTGCTACTGGGAACTAACTGAATTCACAAAGATACACTGTTTCAGTTCGTAAAAACGTTGCTCTATCTTGAATAACAAGTTTATTACATGCGAATCCTATTGGGAACCTACTGAATTCACCATGATACTTAGATTCCTTCCCTTAAAATGTTGCTATATATCGAAAAGCACACTAATACAAGCATGTCCCATTGGGAACTCACTGAATTCGCCTAGAAATTTTGATTCCATTCGTGAAAATTTTTCTATATCCCGACAGTCCACTGATTACTACTGCGGCCTATTGGGAACTAACCGAAATCAGCATGTCACTCAGATTCGACTCAGGAAATTTTGATAAATCTTAAAAAGTACACATGTTACAAGGGCCTGCTACTGGGAACTAACTGAATTCACAAAGATACACTGTTTCAGTTCGTTAAAACGTTGCTCTATCTTGAATAACAAGCTTATTACATGGGAATCCTATTGGGAACCTACTGAATTCACCATGATACTTAGATTCCGTTCCTTAAAATGTTGCTCTATATTGAAAAGCACACTCATACAAGCATGTCCCATTGGGAACTCACTATATTCGCCTAGAAATTTTGATTCCATTCGTGAAAATTTTTCTATATCCCGAACAATCCACTTATTACTACTGCGGCCTATTGGGATCTAACCGAATTCACCATGTCAATCAGATTCGGCTCACCATATTTTGATAAATCATTAAAAGTACACATATTACAAGGGCCTGCTACTGGGAACTAACTGAATTCACAAAGATACACTGTTTCAGTTTGTAAAACGTTGCTCTATCTTGAATAACAAGCTTATTACATGCGAATCCTATTGGGAACCTACTGAATTCACCATGATACTTAGATTCCGTCCCTTAAAATGATGGTATATATCGAAAAGCACACTAATACAAGCATGTCCCATTGGGAACTCACTGAATTCGCCTAGGAATTTTGATTCCATTCGTTAAAATTTTTTTATATCCCGAACAGTCCACTTATTACTACTGCGGCCTATTGGGAAGTAACCGAATTCACCATGTTACTCTAATTCGGCTCACCATATTTTGATAAATCTTTAAAAGTACAGAAATTACAAGAGCCTGCTACTGGGAACTAACTGAATTCACAAAGAAACAGTGTTTCAGTTCGTTAGAACGTTGCTCTATCTTGAATAACAAGCTTATTACATTGAATCCTATTGCGAATGGACTGAATTCACCAAGATGCTTAGTTACCATTCCTTAAAATGTTGCTCTTTATTGAAAAGCACACTCATACAAGCATGTCCCAGTGGGAACTCACTTAATTCGCCTAGAAATTTTGATTCCATTCGAGAAAATTTTTCTATATCCCGAACAGTCCACGTATTACTCCTGCGGCCTATTGGGAAGTAACCGAATTCACCATGTTACTCTAATTCGGCTCACCATATTTTGATAAATCTTTAAAAGTACAGAAATTACAAGAGCCTGCTACTGGGAACTAACTGAATTCACAAAGAAACAGTGTTTCAGTTCGTTAGAAAGTTGCTCTATCTTGAATAACAAGCTTATTACATTGAATCCTATTGGGAACCTACTGAATTCACCATGATACTTAGATTCCGTTCCTTAAAATGTTGCTCTATATTGAAAAGCACACTCATACAAGCATGTCCCATTGGGAACTCACTATATTCGCCTAGAAATTTTGATTCCATTCGTGAAATTTTTTCTATATCCCGAACAGTCCACTTATTACTACTGCGGCCTATTGGGATCTAACCGAATTCACCATGTTACTCAGATTCGGCTCACCATATTTTGATAAATCTTTAAAAGTACACATATTACAAGGGCCTGCTACTGGGAACTAACTGAATTCACAAAGATACACTGTTTCAGTTCGTAAAAACGTTGCTCTATCTTGAATAACAAGCTTATTACATTGAATCCTATTGGGAACGTACTGAATTCACCAAGATACTTAGTTACCGTTCCTTAAAATGTTGCTCTTTATTGAAAAGGACACTCATACAAGCATGTCCCAGTGGGAACTCACATAATTCGCCTAGAAATTTTGATTCCATTCGTGAAAATTTTTCTATATCCCGAACAGTCCACTTATTACTACTACGGCCTATTGGGAACTAACCGAATTCACCATGTTACTCAGATTCGGCTCACCATATTTTGATAAATCTTTAAAGTACACATATTACAAGGACCTGCTACGGGGAACTAACTGAATTCACAAAGATACACTGTTTCAGTTCGTAAAAACGTTGCTCTATCTTGAATAACAAGCTTATTACATGCGAATCCTATTGGGAACCTACTGAATTCACCATGATACTTAGATTCCGTCCCTTAAAATGTTGCTATATATCGAAAAGCACACTAATACAAGCATGTCCCATTGGGAACTCACTGAATTCGCCTAGAAATTTTGATTCCATTTGTGATAATTTTTCTATATCCCGACAGTCCACTTATTACTAATGCGGCCTATTGTGAACTAACCGAAATCACCATGTCACTCAGATTCGACTCAGGAAATTTTGATAAATCTTAAAAAATACACATGTTACAAGAACCAGCTACTGGGAACTAACTGAATTCACAAAGATACACTGTTTCAGTTCGTTAAAATGTTGCTCTATCTTGAATAACAAGCTTATTACATGGGAATCCTATTGGGAACCTACTGAATTCACAATGATACTTAGATTCCGTTCCTTTAAATGTTGCTCTATATTGAAAAGCACACTCATACAAGCATGTCCCATTGGGAACTCACTATATTCGCCTAGATATTTTGATTCCATTCGTGAAAATTTTTCTATATCCCGAACAGTCCACTTATTACTACTGCGGCCTATTGGGATCTAACCCAATTCACCATGTTACTCAGATTCGGCTCACCATATTTTGATAAATCTTTAAAAGTACACATATTACAAGGGCCTGCTACTGGCAACTAACTGAATTCACAAAGATACACTGTTTCAGTTCGTAAAAACAATGCTCTATCATGAATAACAAGCTTATTACATGCGAATCCTATTGGGAACCTACTGAATTCACCATGATACTTAGATTCCGTCCCTTGAAATGTGGCTATATATCAAAAAGCGCACTAATACAAGCATGTCCCATTGGGAACTCACTGAATTCGCCTAGAAATTTTGATTCCATTTGTGATAATTTTTCTATATCCCGACAGTCCACTGATTACTACTGCGGCCTATTGGGAACTAACCGAAATCACCATGTCACTCAGATTCGACTCAGGAAATTTTGATAAATCTTAAAAAGTACACATGTTACAAGAACCTGCTACTGTGAACTAACTGAATTCACAAAGAAACAGTGTTTCAGTTCGTCAAAACGTTGCTCTATCTTGAATAACAAGCTTATTACATGGGAATCCTATTGGGAACATACTGAATACACCATGATACTTAGATTCCGTTCCTTTAAATGTTGCTCTATATCGAAAAGCACACTCATACAAGCATGTCCCATTGGGAACTCACTGAATTCGCCTAGGAATTTTGATTCCATTCTTTAAAATTTTTCTATATCCCGAACAGTCCACTTATTACTACTGCGGCCTATTGGGAAGTAACCGAATTCACCATGTTACTCTAATTCGGCTCACCATATTTTGATAAACCTTTAAAAGTACAGAAATTACAAGAGCCTGCTACTGGGAACTAACTGAATTCACAAAGAAACAGTGTTTCAGTTCGTTAGAAAGTTGCTCTATCTTGAATAACAAGCTTATTACATTGAATCCTATTGGGAACCTACTGAATTCACCATGATACTTAGATTCCGTTCCTTAAAATGTTGCTCTATATTGAAAAGCACACTCATACAAGCATGTCCCATTGGGAACTCACTATATTCGCCTAGAAATTTTGATTCCATTCGTGAAATTTTTTCTATATCCCGAACAGTCCACTTATTACTACTGCGGCCTATTGGGATCTAACCGAATTCACCATGTTACTCAGACTCGGCTCACCATATTTTGATAAATCTTTAAAAGTACACATATTACAAGGGCCTGCTACTGGCAACTAACTGAATTCACAAAGATACACTGTTTCAGTTCGTAAAAACGTTGCTCTATCTTGAATAACAAGCTTATTACATGCGAATCCTATGGGGAAACTACTGAATTCACCATGATACTTAGATTCCGTCCCTTGAAATGTGGCTATATATCAAAAAGCAAACTAATACAAGCATGTCCCATTGGGAACTCACTGAATTCGCCTAGAAATTTTGATTCCATTTGTGATAATTTTTCTATATCCCGACAGTCCACTTATTACTACTGTGGCCTATTGGGAACTAACCGAAATCACCATGTCACTCAGATTCGACTCAGGAAATTTTGATAAATCTTAAAAAGTACACATGTTACAAGAACCTGCTACTGGGAACTAACTGAATTCACAAACATACACTGTTTCAGTTGTTAAAACGTTGCTCTATCTTGAATAACAAGCTTATTACATGGGAATCCTATTGGGAACCTACTGAATTCACCATGATACTTAGATTCCGTTCCTTTAAATGTTGCTCTATATCGAAAAGCACACTCATACAAGCATGTTCCATTGGGAACTCACTGAATTCGCCTAGGAATTTTGATTCCATTCGGTACAATTTTTCTATATCCCGAACAGTCCTCTTATTACTACTGCGGCCTATTGGGAACTAACCGAATTCACCATGTTACTCTAATTCGGCTCACCATATTTTGATAAATCTTTAAAAGTACAGAAATTACAAGAGCCTGCTACTGGGAACTAACTGAATTCACAAAGAAACAGTGTTTCAGTTCGTTAGAAAGTTGCTCTATCTTGAATAACAAGCTTATTACATTGAATCCTATTGGGAACGTACTGAATTCACCAAGATACTTAGTTACCGTTCCTTAAAATGTTGCTCTTTATTGAAAAGCACACTCATACAAGCATGTCCCAGTGGGAACTCACTTAATTCGCCTAGAAATTTTGATTCCATTCGTGAAAATTTTTCTATATCCCGAACAGTCCACTTAGTACTACTACGGCCTATTGGGAACTAACCGAATTCACCATGTTACTCTAATTCGGCTCACCATATTTTGATAAATCTTTAAAGTACACATATTAAGGTCCTGCTACTGGGAACTAACTGAATTCACAAAGATACACTGTTTCAGTTCGTAAAAACGTTGCTCTATCTTGAATAACAAGTTTATTACATGTGAATCCTATTGGGAACCTACTGAATTCACCATGATACTTAGATTCCTTCCCTTAAAATGTTGCTATATATCGAAAAGCACACTAATACAAGCATGTCCCATTGGGAACTCACTGAATTCGCCTAGAAATTTTGATTCCATTCGTGAAAATTTTTCTATATCCCGACAGTCCACTGATTACTACTGCGGCCTATTGGGAACTAAAACGAAATCAGCATGTCACTCAGATTCGACTCAGGAAATTTTGATAAATCTTAAAAAGTACACATGTTACAAGGGCCTGCTACTGGGAACTAACTGAATTCACAAAGATACACTGTTTCAGTTCGTTAAAACGTTGCTCTATCTTGAATAACAAGCTTATTACATGGGAATCCTATTGGGAACCTACTGAATTCACCATGATACTTAGATTCCGTTCCTTAAAATGTTGCTCTATATTGAAAAGCACACTCATACAAGCATGTCCCATTGGGAACTCACTATATTCGCCTAGAAATTTTGATTCCATTCGTGAAAATTTTTCTATATCCCGAACAATCCACTTATTACTACTGCGGCCTATTGGGATCTAACCGAATTCACCATGTTAATCAGATTCGGCTCACCATATTTTGATAAATCATTAAAAGTACACATATTACAAGGGCCTGCTACTGGGAACTAACTGAATTCACAAAGATACACTGTTTCAGTTTGTAAAACGTTGCTCTATCTTGAATAACAAGCTTATTACATGCGAATCCTATTGGGAACCTACTGAATTCACCATGATACTTAGATTCCATCCCTTAAAATGATGGTATATATCGAAAAGCACACTAATACAAGCATGTCCCATTGGGAACTCACTGAATTCGCCTAGGAATTTTGATTCCATTCGTTAAAATTTTTTTATATCCCGAACAGTCCACTTATTACTACTGCGGCCTATTGGGAAGTAACCGAATTCACCATGTTACTCTAATTCGGCTCACCATATTTTGATAAATCTTTAAAAGTACAGAAATTACAAGAGCCTGCTACTGGGAACTAACTGAATTCACAAAGAAACAGTGTTTCAGTTCGTTAGAACGTTGCTCTATCTTGAATAACAAGCTTATTACATTGAATCCTATTGCGAATGGACTGAATTCACCAAGATACTTAGTTACCATTCCTTAAAATGTTGCTCTTTATTGAAAAGCACACTCATACAAGCATGTCCCAGTGGGAACTCACTTAATTCGCCTAGAAATTTTGATTCCATTCGAGAAAATTTTTCTATATCCCGAACAGTCCACGTATTACTCCTGCGGCCTATTGGGAAGTAACCGAATTCACCATGTTACTCTAATTCGGCTCACCATATTTTGATAAATCTTTAAAAGTACAGAAATTACAAGAGCCTGCTACTGGGAACTAACTGAATTCACAAAGAAACAGTGTTTCAGTTCGTTAGAAAGTTGCTCTATCTTGAATAACAAGCTTATTACATTGAATCCTATTGGGAACGTACTGAATTCACCAAGATACTTAGTTACCGTTCCTTAAAATGTTGCTCTTTATTGAAAAGGACACTCATACAAGCATGTCCCAGTGGGAACTCACTTAATTCGCCTAGAAATTTGGATTCCATTCGTGAAAATTTTTCTATATCCCGAACAGTCCACTTATTACTACTGCGGCCTATTGGGAACTAACCGAATTCACCATGTTACTCAGATTCGGCTCACCATATTTTGATAAAACTTTAAAAGTACACATATTACAAGGGCCTGCTACTGGGAACTAACTGAATTCACAAAGATACACTGTTTCAGTTCGTAAAAACAATGCTCTATCATGAATAACAAGCTTATTACATGCGAATCCTATTGGGAACCTACTGAATTCACCATGATACTTAGATTCCGTCCCTTGAAATGTGGCTATATATCAAAAAGCGCACTAATACAAGCATGTCCCATTGGGAACTCACTGAATTCGCCTAGAAATTTTGATTCCATTTGTGATAATTTTTCTATATCCCGACAGTCCACTGATTACTACTGCGGCCTATTGGGAACTAACCGAAATCACCATGTCACTCAGATTCGACTCAGGAAATGTTGATAAATCTTAAAAAGTACACATGTTACAAGAACCTGCTACTGTGAACTAACTGAATTCACAAAGAAACAGTGTTTCAGTTCGTCAAAACGTTGGTCTATCTTGAATAACAAGCTTATTACATGGGAATCCTATTGGGAACATACTGAATACACCATGATACTTAGATTCCGTTCCTTTAAATGTTGCTCTATATCGAAAAGCACACTCATACAAGCATGTCCCATTGGGAACTCACTGAATTCGCCTAGGAATTTTGATTCCATTCGTTAAAATTTTTCTATATCCCGAACAGTCCACTTATTACTACTGCGGCCTATTGGGAAGTAACCGAATTCACCATGTTACTCTAATTCGGCTCACCATATTTTGATAAACCTTTAAAAGTACAGAAATTACAAGAGCCTGCTACTGGGAACTAACTGAATTCACAAAGAAACAGTGTTTCAGTTCGTTAGAAAGTTGCTCTATCTTGAATAACAAGCTTATTACATTGAATCCTATTGGGAACCTACTGAATTCACCATGATACTTAGATTCCGTTCCTTAAAATGTTGCTCTATATTGAAAAGCACACTCATACAAGCATGTCCCATTGGGAACTCACTATATTCGCCTAGAAATTTTGATTCCATTCGTGAAATTTTTTCTATATCCCGAACAGTCCACTTATTACTACTGCGGCCTATTGGGATCTAACCGAATTCACCATGTTACTCAGACTCGGCTCACCATATTTTGATAAATCTTTAAAAGTACACATATTACAAGGGCCTGCTACTGGCAACTAACTGAATTCACAAAGATACACTGTTTCAGTTCGTAAAAACGTTGCTCTATCTTGAATAACAAGCTTATTACATGCGAATCCTATGGGGAAACTACTGAATTCACCATGATACTTAGATTCCGTCCCTTGAAATGTGGCTGTATATCAAAAAGCACACTAATACAAGCATGTCCCATTGGGAACTCACTGAATTCGCCTAGAAATTTTGATTCCATTTGTGATAATTTTTCTATATCCCGACAGTCCACTTATTACTACTGTGGCCTATTGGGAACTAACCGAAATCACCATGTCACTCAGATTCGACTCAGGAAATTTTGATAAATCTTAAAAAGTACACATGTTACAAGAACCTGCTACTGGGAACTAACTGAATTCACAAACATACACTGTTTCAGTTCTTAAAACGTTGCTCTATCTTGAATAACAAGCTTATTACATGGGAATCCTATTGGGAACCTACTGAATTCACCATGATACTTAGATTCCGTTCCTTTAAATGTTGCTCTATATCGAAAAGCACACTCATACAAGCATGTTCCATTGGGAACTCACTGAATTCGCCTAGGAATTTTGATTCCATTCGGTACAATTTTTCTATATCCCGAACAGTCCTCTTATTACTACTGCGGCCTATTGGGAACTAACCGAATTCACCATGTTACTCTAATTCGGCTCACCATATTTTGATAAATCTTTAAAAGTACAGAAATTACAAGAGCCTGCTACTGGGAACTAACTGAATTCACAAAGAAACAGTGTTTCAGTTCGTTAGAAAGTTGCTCTATCTTGAATAACAAGCTTATTACATTGAATCCTATTGGGAACGTACTGAATTCACCAAGATACTTAGTTACCGTTCCTTAAAATGTTGCTCTTTATTGAAAAGCACACTCATACAAGCATGTCCCAGTGGGAACTCACTTAATTCGCCTAGAAATTTTGATTCCATTCGTGAAAATTTTTCTATATCCCGAACAGTCCACTTATTACTACTACGGCCTATTGGGAACTAACCGAATTCACCATGTTACTTTAATTCGGCTCACCATATTTTGATAAATCTTTAAAGTACACATATTACAAGGTCCTGCTACTGGGAACTAACTGAATTCACAAAGATACACTGTTTCAGTTCGTAAAAACGTTGCTCTATCTTGAATAACAAGTTTATTACATGTGAATCCTATTGGGAACCTACTGAATTCACCATGATACTTAGATTCCTTCCCTTAAAATGTTGCTATATATCGAAAAGCACGCTAATACAAGCATGTCCCATTGGGAACTCACTGAATTCGCCTAGAAATTTTGATTCCATTCGTGAAAATTTTTCTATATCCCGACAGTCCACTGATTACTACTGCGGCCTATTGGGAACTAACCGAAATCAGCATGTCACTCAGATTCGACTCAGGAAATTTTGATAAATCTTAAAAAGTACACATGTTACAAGGGCCTGCTACTGGCAACTAACTGAATTCACAAAGATACACTGTTTCAGTTCGTTAAAACGTTGCTCTATCTTGAATAACAAGCTTATTACATGGGAATCCTATTGGGAACCTACTGAATTCACCATGATACTTAGATTCCGTTCCTTAAAATGTTGCTCTATATTGAAAAGCACACTCATACAAGCATGTCCCATTGGGAACTCACTATATTCGCCTAGAAATTTTGATTCCATTCGTGAAAATTTTTCTATATCCCGAACAATCCACTTATTACTACTGCGGCCTATTGGGATCTAACCGAATTCACCATGTTAATCAGATTCGGCTCACCATATTTTGATAAATCATTAAAAGTACACATATTACAAGGGCCTGCTACTGGGAACTAACTGAATTCACAAAGATACACTGTTTCAGTTTGTAAAACGTTGCTCTATCTTGAATAACAAGCTTATTACATGCGAATCCTATTGGGAACCTACTGAATTCACCATGATACTTAGATTCCGTCCCTTAAAATGATGGTATATATCGAAAAGCACACTAATACAAGCATGTCCCATTGGGAACTCACTGAATTCGCCTAGGAATTTTGATTCCATTCGTTAAAATTTTTTTATATCCCGAACAGTCCACTTATTACTACTGCGGCCTATTGGGAAGTAACCGAATTCACCATGTTACTCTAATTCGGCTCACCATATTTTGATAAATCTTTAAAAGTACAGAAATTACAAGAGCCTGCTACTGGGAACTAACTGAATTCACAAAGAAACAGTGTTTCAGTTCGTTAGAACGTTGCTCTATCTTGAATAACAAGCTTATTACATTGAATCCTATTGCGAATGGACTGAATTCACCAAGATGCTTAGTTACCATTCCTTAAAATGTTGCTCTTTATTGAAAAGCACACTCATACAAGCATGTCCCAGTGGGAACTCACTTAATTCGCCTAGAAATTTTGATTCCATTCGAGAAAATTTTTCTATATCCCGAACAGTCCACGTATTACTCCTGCGGCCTATTGGGAAGTAACCGAATTCACCATGTTACTCTAATTCGGCTCACCATATTTTGATAAATCTTTAAAAGTACAGAAATTACAAGAGCCTGCTACTGGGAACTAACTGAATTCACAAAGAAACAGTGTTTCAGTTCGTTAGAAAGTTGCTCTATCTTGAATAACAAGCTTATTACATTGAATCCTATTGGGAACGTACTGAATTCACCAAGATACTTAGTTACCGTTCCTTAAAATGTTGCTCTTTATTGAAAAGGACACTCATACAAGCATGTCCCAGTGGGAACTCACTTAATTCGCCTAGAAATTTGGATTCCATTCGTGAAAATTTTTCTATATCCCGAACAGTCCACTTATTACTACTGCGGCCTATTGGGAACTAACCGAATTCACCATGTTACTCAGATTCGGCTCACCATATTTTGATAAAACTTTAAAAGTACACATATTACAAGGGCCTGCTACTGGGAACTAACTGAATTCACAAAGATACACTGTTTCAGTTCGTAAAAACAATGCTCTATCATGAATAACAAGCTTATTACATGCGAATCCTATTGGGAACCTACTGAATTCACCATGATACTTAGATTCCGTCCCTTGAAATGTGGCTATATATCAAAAAGCGCACTAATACAAGCATGTCCCATTGGGAACTCACTGAATTCGCCTAGAAATTTTGATTCCATTTGTGATAATTTTTCTATATCCCGACAGTCCACTGATTACTACTGCGGCCTATTGGGAACTAACCGAAATCACCATGTCACTCAGATTCGACTCAGGAAATGTTGATAAATCTTAAAAAGTACACATGTTACAAGAACCTGCTACTGTGAACTAACTGAATTCACAAAGAAACAGTGTTTCAGTTCGTCAAAACGTTGCTCTATCTTGAATAACAAGCTTATTACATGGGAATCCTATTGGGAACATACTGAATACACCATGATACTTAGATTCCGTTCCTTTAAATGTTGCTCTATATCGAAAAGCACACTCATACAAGCATGTCCCATTGGGAACTCACTGAATTCGCCTAGGAATTTTGATTCCATTCGTTAAAATTTTTCTATATCCCGAACAGTCCACTTATTACTACTGCGGCCTATTGGGAAGTAACCGAATTCACCATGTTACTCTAATTCGGCTCACCATATTTTGATAAACCTTTAAAAGTACAGAAATTACAAGAGCCTGCTACTGGGAACTAACTGAATTCACAAAGAAACAGTGTTTCAGTTCGTTAGAAAGTTGCTCTATCTTGAATAACAAGCTTATTACATTGAATCCTATTGGGAACCTACTGAATTCACCATGATACTTAGATTCTGTTCCTTAAAATGTTGCTCTATATTGAAAAGCACACTCATACAAGCATGTCCCTTTGGGAACTCACTATATTCGCCTAGAAATTTTGATTCCATTCGTGAAATTTTTTCTATATCCCGAACAGTCCACTTCTTACTACTGCGGCCTATTGGGATCTAACCGAATTCACCATGTTACTCAGACTCGGCTCACCATATTTTGGTAAATCTTTAAAAGTACACATATTACAAGGGCCTGCTACTGGCAACTAACTGAATTCACAAAGATACACTGTTTCAGTTCGTAAAAACGTTGCTCTATCTTGAATAACAAGCTTATTACATGCGAATCCTATTGGGAAACTACTGAATTCACCATGATACTTAGATTCCGTCCCTTGAAATGTGGCTATATATCAAAAAGCACACTAATACAAGCATGTCCCATTGGGAACTCACTGAATTCGCCTAGAAATTTTGATTCCATTTGTGATAATTTTTCTATATCCCGACAGTCCACTTATTACTACTGTGGCCTATTGGGAACTAACCGAAATCACCATGTCACTCAGATTCGACTCAGGAAATTTTGATAAATCTTAAAAAGTACACATGTTACAAGAACCTGCTACTGGGAACTAACTGAATTCACAAACATACACTGTTTCAGTTCTTAAAACGTTGCTCTATCTTGAATAACAAGCTTATTACATGGGAATCCTATTGGGAACCTACTGAATTCACCATGATACTTAGATTCCGTTCCCTTAAATGTTGCTCTATATCGAAAAGCACACTCATACAAGCATGTTCCATTGGGAACTCACTGAATTCGCCTAGGAATTTTGATTCCATTCGGTACAATTTTTCTATATCCCGAACAGTCCTCTTATTACTACTGCGGCCTATTGGGAACTAACCGAATTCACCATGTTACTCTAATTCGGCTCACCATATTTTGATAAATCTTTAAAAGTACAGAAATTACAAGAGCCTGCTACTGGGAACTAACTGAATTCACAAAGAAACAGTGTTTCAGTTCGTTAGAAAGTTGCTCTATCTTGAATAACAAGCTTATTACATTGAATCCTATTGGGAACGTACTGAATTCACCAAGATACTTAGTTACCGTTCCTTAAAATGTTGCTCTTTATTGAAAAGCACACTCATACAAGCATGTCCCAGTGGGAACTCACTTAATTCGCCTAGAAATTTTGATTCCATTCGTGAAAATTTTTCTATATCCCGAACAGTCCACTTATTACTACTACGGCCTATTGGGAACTAACCGAATTCACCATGTTACTCTAATTCGGCTCACCATATTTTGATAAATCTTTAAAGTACACATATTACAAGGTCCTGCTACTGGGAACTAACTGAATTCACAAAGATACACTGTTTCAGTTCGTAAAAACGTTGCTCTATCTTGAATAACAAGTTTATTACATGTGAATCCTATTGGGAACCTACTGAATTCACCATGATACTTAGATTCCTTCCCTTAAAATGTTGCTATATATCGAAAAGCACACTAATACAAGCATGTCCCATTGGGAACTCACTGAATTCGCCTAGAAATTTTGATTCCATTCGTGAAAATTTTTCTATATCCCGACAGTCCACTGATTACTACTGCGGCCTATTGGGAACTAACCGAAATCAGCATGTCACTCAGATTCGACTCAGGAAATTTTGATAAATCTTAAAAAGTACACATGTTACAAGGGCCTGCTACTGGGAACTAACTGAATTCACAAAGATACACTGTTTCAGTTCGTTAAAACATTGCTCTATCTTGAATAACAAGCTTATTACATGGGAATCCTATAGGGAACCTACTGAATTCACCATGATACTTAGATTCCGTTCCTTAAAATGTTGCTCTATATTGAAAAGCACACTCATACAAGCATGTCCCATTGGGAACTCACTATATTCGCCTAGAAATTTTGATTCCATTCGTGAAAATTTTTCTATATCCCGAACAATCCACTTATTACTACTGCGGCCTATTGGGATCTAACCGAATTCACCATGTTAATCAGATTCGGCTCACCATATTTTGATAAATCATTAAAAGTACACATATTACAAGGGCCTGCTACTGGGAACTAACTGAATTCACAAAGATTCACTGTTTCAGTTTGTAAAACGTTGCTCTATCTTGAATAACAAGCTTATTACATGCGAATCCTATTGGGAACCTACTGAATTCACCATGATACTTAGATTCCGTCCCTTAAAATGATGGTATATATCGAAAAGCACACTAATACAAGCATGTCCCATTGGGAACTCACTGAATTCGCCTAGGAATTTTGATTCCATTCGTTAAAATTTTTTTATATCCCGAACAGTCCACTTATTACTACTGCGGCCTATTGGGAAGTAACCGAATTCACCATGTTACTCTAATTCGGCTCACCATATTTTGATAAATCTTTAAAAGTACAGAAATTACAAGAGCCTGCTACTGGGAACTAACTGAATTCACAAAGAAACAGTGTTTCAGTTCGTTAGAACGTTGCTCTATCTTGAATAACAAGCTTATTACATTGAATCCTATTGGGAACGTACTGAATTCACCAAGATACTTAGTTACCGTTCCTTAAAATGTTGCTCATTATTGAAAAGGACACTCATACAAGCATGTCCCAGTGGGAACTCACTTAATTCGCCTAGAAATTTGGATTCCATTCGTGAAAATTTTTCTATATCCCGAACAGTCCACTTATTACTACTGCGGCCTATTGGGAACTAACCGAATTCACCATGTTACTCAGATTCGGCTCACCATATTTTGATAAAACTTTAAAAGTACACATATTACAAGGGCCTGCTACTGGGAACTAACTGAATTCACAAAGATACACTGTTTCAGTTCGTAAAAACAATGCTCTATCATGAATAACAAGCTTATTACATGCGAATCCTATTGGGAACCTACTGAATTCACCATGATACTTAGATTCCGTCCCTTGAAATGTGGCTATATATCAAAAAGCGCACTAATACAAGCATGTCCCATTGGGAACTCACTGAATTCGCCTAGAAATTTTGATTCCATTTGTGATAATTTTTCTATATCCCGACAGTCCACTGATTACTACTGCGGCCTATTGGGAACTAACCGAAATCACCATGTCACTCAGATTCGACTCAGGAAATGTTGATAAATCTTAAAAAGTACACATGTTACAAGAACCTGCTACTGTGAACTAACTGAATTCACAAAGAAACAGTGTTTCAGTTCGTCAAAACGTTGCTCTATCTTGAATAACAAGCTTATTACATGGGAATCCTATTGGGAACATACTGAATACACCATGATACTTAGATTCCGTTCCTTTAAATGTTGCTCTATATCGAAAAGCACACTCATACAAGCATGTCCCATTGGGAACTCACTGAATTCGCCTAGGAATTTTGATTCCATTCGTTAAAATTTTTCTATATCCCGAACAGTCCACTTATTACTACTGCGGCCTATTGGGAAGTAACCGAATTCACCATGTTACTCTAATTCGGCTCACCATATTTTGATAAACCTTTAAAAGTACAGAAATTACAAGAGCCTGCTACTGGGAACTAACTGAATTCACAAAGAAACAGTGTTTCAGTTCGTTAGAAAGTTGCTCTATCTTGAATAACAAGCTTATTACATTGAATCCTATTGGGAACCTACTGAATTCACCATGATACTTAGATTCTGTTCCTTAAAATGTTGCTCTATATTGAAAAGCACACTCATACAAGCATGTCCCTTTGGGAACTCACTATATTCGCCTAGAAATTTTGATTCCATTCGTGAAATTTTTTCTATATCCCGAACAGTCCACTTCTTACTACTGCGGCCTATTGGGATCTAACCGAATTCACCATGTTACTCAGACTCGGCTCACCATATTTTGGTAAATCTTTAAAAGTACACATATTACAAGGGCCTGCTACTGGCAACTAACTGAATTCACAAAGATACACTGTTTCAGTTCGTAAAAACGTTGCTCTATCTTGAATAACAAGCTTATTACATGCGAATCCTATTGGGAAACTACTGAATTCACCATGATACTTAGATTCCGTCCCTTGAAATGTGGCTATATATCAAAAAGCACACTAATACAAGCATGTCCCATTGGGAACTCACTGAATTCGCCTAGAAATTTTGATTCCATTTGTGATAATTTTTCTATATCCCGACAGTCCACTTATTACTACTGTGGCCTATTGGGAACTAACCGAAATCACCATGTCACTCAGATTCGACTCAGGAAATTTTGATAAATCTTAAAAAGTACACATGTTACAAGAACCTGCTACTGGGAACTAACTGAATTCACAAACATACACTGTTTCAGTTCTTAAAACGTTGCTCTATCTTGAATAACAAGCTTATTACATGGGAATCCTATTGGGAACCTACTGAATTCACCATGATACTTAGATTCCGTTCCTTTAAATGTTGCTCTATATCGAAAAGCACACTCATACAAGCATGTTCCATTGGGAACACACTGAATTCGCCTAGGAATTTTGATTCCATTCGGTACAATTTTTCTATATCCCGAACAGTCCTCTTATTACTACTGCGGCCTATTGGGAACTAACCGAATTCACCATGTTACTCTAATTCGGCTCACCATATTTTGATAAACCTTTAAAAGTACAGAAATTACAAGAGCCTGCTACTGGGAACTAACTGAATTCACAAAGAAACAGTGTTTCAGTTCGTTAGAAAGTTGCTCTATCTTGAATAACAAGCTTATTACATTGAATCCTATTGGGAACGTACTGAATTCACCAAGATACTTAGTTACCGTTCCTTAAAATGTTGCTCTTTATTGAAAAGCACACTCATACAAGCATGTCCCAGTGGGAACTCACTTAATTCGCCTAGAAATTTTGATTCCATTCGTGAAAATTTTTCTATATCCCGAACAGTCCACTTATTACTACTACGGCCTATTGGGAACTAACCGAATTCACCATGTTACTCTAATTCGGCTCACCATATTTTGATAAATCTTTAAAGTACACATATTACAAGGTCCTGCTACTGGGAACTAACTGAATTCACAAAGATACACTGTTTCAGTTCGTAAAAACGTTGCTCTATCTTGAATAACAAGTTTATTACATGTGAATCCTATTGGGAACCTACTGAATTCACCATGATACTTAGATTCCTTCCCTTAAAATGTTGCTATATATCGAAAAGCACACTAATACAAGCATGTCCCATTGGGAACTCACTGAATTCGCCTAGAAATTTTGATTCCATTCGTGAAAATTTTTCTATATCCCGACAGTCCACTGATTACTACTGCGGCCTATTGGGAACTAACCGAAATCAGCATGTCACTCAGATTCGACTCAGGAAATTTTGATAAATCTTAAAAAGTACACATGTTACAAGGGCCTGCTACTGGGAACTAACTGAATTCACAAAGATACACTGTTTCAGTTCGTTAAAACGTTGCTCTATCTTGAATAACAAGCTTATTACATGGGAATCCTATTGGGAACCTACTGAATTCACAATGATACTTAGATTCCGTTCCTTAAAATGTTGCTCTATATTGAAAAGCACACTCATACAAGCATGTCCCATTGGGAACTCACTATATTCGCCTAGAAATTTTGATTCCATTCGTGAAAATTTTTCTATATCCCGAACAATCCACTTATTACTACTGCGGCCTATTGGGATCTAACCGAATTCACCATGTTAATCAGATTCGGCTCACCATATTTTGATAAATCATTAAAAGTACACATATTACAAGGGCCTGCTACTGGGAACTAACTGAATTCACAAAGATACACTGTTTCAGTTTGTAAAACATTGCTCTATCTTGAATAACAAGCTTATTACATGCGAATCCTATTGGGAACCTACTGAATTCACCATGATACTTAGATTCCGTCCCTTAAAATGATGGTATATATCGAAAAGCACACTAATACAAGCATGTCCCATTGGGAACTCACTGAATTCGCCTAGGAATTTTGATTCCATTCGTTAAAATTTTTTTATATCCCGAACAGTCCACTTATTACTACTGCGGCCTATTGGGAAGTAACCGAATTCACCATGTTACTCTAATTCGGCTCACCATATTTTGATAAATCTTTAAAAGTACAGAAATTACAAGAGCCTGCTACTGGGAACTAACTGAATTCACAAAGAAACAGTGTTTCAGTTCGTTAGAACGTTGCTCTATCTTGAATAACAAGCTTATTACATTGAATCCTATTGCGAATGGACTGAATTCACCAAGATACTTAGTTACCATTCCTTAAAATGTTGCTCTTTATTGAAAAGCACACTCATACAAGCATGTCCCAGTGGGAACTCACTTAATTCGCCTAGAAATTTTGATTCCATTCGAGAAAATTTTTCTATATCCCGAACAGTCCACGTATTACTCCTGCGGCCTATTGGGAAGTAACCGAATTCACCATGTTACTCTAATTCGGCTCACCATATTTTGATAAATCTTTAAAAGTACAGAAATTACAAGAGCCTGCTACTGGGAACTAACTGAATTCACAAAGAAACAGTGTTTCAGTTCGTTAGAAAGTTGCTCTATCTTGAATAACAAGCTTATTACATTGAATCCTATTGGGAACGTACTGAATTCACCAAGATACTTAGTTACCGTTCCTTAAAATGTTGCTCTTTATTGAAAAGGACACTCATACAAGCATGTCCCAGTGGGAACTCACTTAATTCGCCTAGAAATTTGGATTCCATTCGTGAAAATTTTTCTATATCCCGAGCAGTCCACTTATTACTACTGCGGCCTATTGGGAACTAACCGAATTCACCATGTTACTCAGATTCGGCTCACCATATTTTGATAAAACTTTAAAAGTACACATATTACAAGGGCCTGCTACTGGGAACTAACTGAATTCACAAAGATACACTGTTTCAGTTCGTAAAAACAATGCTCTATCATGAATAACAAGCTTATTACATGCGAATCCTATTGGGAACCTACTGAATTCACCATGATACTTAGATTCCGTCCCTTGAAATGTGGCTATATATCAAAAAGCGCACTAATACAAGCATGTCCCATGGGAACTCACTGAATTCGCCTAGAAATTTTGATTCCATTTGTGATAATTTTTCTATATCCCGACAGTCCACTGATTACTACTGCGGCCTATTGGGAACTAACCGAAATCACCATGTCACTCAGATTCGACTCAGGAAATTTTGATAAATCTTAAAAAGTACACATGTTACAAGAACCTGCTACTGTGAACTAACTGAATTCACAAAGAAACAGTGTTTCAGTTCGTCAAAACGTTGCTCTATCTTGAATAACAAGCTTATTACATGGGAATCCTATTGGGAACATACTGAATACACCATGATACTTAGATTCCGTTCCTTTAAATGTTGCTCTATATCGAAAAGCACACTCATACAAGCATGTCCCATTGGGAACTCACTGAATTCGCCTAGGAATTTTGATTCCATTCATTAAAATTTTTCTATATCCCGAACAGTCCACTTATTACTACTGCGGCCTATTGGGAAGTAACCGAATTCACCATGTTACTCTAATTCGGCTCACCATATTTTGATAAACCTTTAAAAGTACAGAAATTACAAGAGCCTGCTACTGGGAACTAACTGAATTCACAAAGAAACAGTGTTTCAGTTCGTTAGAAAGTTGCTCTATCTTGAATAACAAGCTTATTACATTGAATCCTATTGGGAACCTACTGAATTCACCATGATACTTAGATTCTGTTCCTTAAAATGTTGCTCTATATTGAAAAGCACACTCATACAAGCATGTCCCATTGGGAACTCACTATATTCGCCTAGAAATTTTGATTCCATTCGTGAAATTTTTTCTATATCCCGAACAGTCCACTTCTTACTATTGCGGCCTATTGGGATCTAACCGAATTCACCATGTTACTCAGACTCGGCTCACCATATTTTGATAAATCTTTAAAAGTACACATATTACAAGGGCCTGCTACTGGCAACTAACTGAATTCACAAAGATACACTGTTTCAGTTCGTAAAAACGTTGCTCTATCTTGAATAACAAGCTTATTACATGCGAATCCTATTGGGAAACTACTGAATTCACCATGATACTTAGATTCCGTCCCTTGAAATGTGGCTATATATCAAAAAGCACACTAATACAAGCATGTCCCATTGGGAACTCACTGAATTCGCCTAGAAATTTTGATTCCATTTGTGATAATTTTTCTATATCCCGACAGTCCACTTATTACTACTGTGGCCTATTGGGAACTAACCGAAATCACCATGTCACTCAGATTCGACTCAGGAAATTTTGATAAATCTTAAAAAGTACACATGTTACAAGAACCTGCTACTGGGAACTAACTGAATTCACAAACATACACTGTTTCAGTTCTTAAAACGTTGCTCTATCTTGAATAACAAGCTTATTACATGGGAATCCTATTGGGAACCTACTGAATTCACCATGATACTTAGATTCCGTTCCTTTAAATGTTGCTCTATATCGAAAAGCACACTCATACAAGCATGTTCCATTGGGAACTCACTGAATTCGCCTAGGAATTTTGATTCCATTCGGTACAATTTTTCTATATCCCGAACAGTCCTCTTATTACTACTGCGGCCTATTGGGAACTAACCGAATTCACCATGTTACTCTAATTCGGCTCACCATATTTTGATAAATCTTTAAAAGTACAGAAATTACAAGAGCCTGCTACTGGGAACTAACTGAATTCACAAAGAAACAGTGTTTCAGTTCGTTAGAAAGTTGCTCTATCTTGAATAACAAGCTTATTACATTGAATCCTATTGGGAACGTACTGAATTCACCAAGATACTTAGTTACCGTTCCTTAAAATGTTGCTCTTTATTGAAAAGCACACTCATACAAGCATGTCCCAGTGGGAACTCACTTAATTCGCCTAGAAATTTTGATTCCATTCGTGAAAATTTTTCTATATCCCGAACAGTCCACTTATTACTACTACGGCCTATTGGGAACTAACCGAATTCACCATGTTACTCTAATTCGGCTCACCATATTTTGATAAATCTTTAAAGTACACATATTACAAGGTCCTGCTACTGGGAACTAACTGAATTCACAAAGATACACTGTTTCAGTTCGTAAAAACGTTGCTCTATCTTGAATAACAAGTTTATTACATGTGAATCCTATTGGGAACCTACTGAATTCACCATGATACTTAGATTCCTTCCCTTAAAATGTTGCTATATATCGAAAAGCACACTAATACAAGCATGTCCCATTGGGAACTCACTGAATTCGCCTAGAAATTTTGATTCCATTCGTGAAAATTTTTCTATATCCCGACAGTCCACTGATTACTACTGCGGCCTATTGGGAACTAACCGAAATCAGCATGTCACTCAGATTCGACTCAGGAAATTTTGATAAATCTTAAAAAGTACACATGTTACAAGGGCCTGCTACTGGGAACTAACTGAATTCACAAAGATACACTGTTTCAGTTCGTTAAAACGTTGCTCTATCTTGAATAACAAGCTTATTACATGGGAATCCTATTGGGAACCTACTGAATTCACCATGATACTTAGATTCCGTTCCTTAAAATGTTGCTCTATATTGAAAAGCACACTCATACAAGCATGTCCCATTGGGAACTCACTATATTCGCCTAGAAATTTTGATTCCATTCGTGAAAATTTTTCTATATCCCGAACAATCCACTTATTACTACTGCGGCCTATTGGGATCTAACCGAATTCACCATGTTAATCAGATTCGGCTCACCATATTTTGATAAATCATTAAAAGTACACATATTACAAGGGCCTGCTACTGGGAACTAACTGAATTCACAAAGATTCACTGTTTCAGTTTGTAAAACGTTGCTCTATCTTGAATAACAAGCTTATTACATGCGAATCCTATTGGGAACCTACTGAATTCACCATGATACTTAGATTCCGTCCCTTAAAATGATGGTATATATCGAAAAGCACACTAATACAAGCATGTCCCATTGGGAACTCACTGAATTCGCCTAGGAATTTTGATTCCATTCGTTAAAATTTTTTTATATCCCGAACAGTCCACTTATTACTACTGCGGCCTATTGGGAAGTAACCGAATTCACCATGTTACTCTAATTCGGCTCACCATATTTTGATAAATCTTTAAAAGTACAGAAATTACAAGAGCCTGCTACTGGGAACTAACTGAATTCACAAAGAAACAGTGTTTCAGTTCGTTAGAACGTTGCTCTATCTTGAATAACAAGCTTATTACATTGAATCCTATTGCGAATGGACTGAATTCACCAAGATACTTAGTTACCATTCCTTAAAATGTTGCTCTTTATTGAAAAGCACACTCATACAAGCATGTCCCAGTGGGAACTCACTTAATTCGCCTAGAAATTTTGATTCCATTCGAGAAAATTTTTCTATATCCCGAACAGTCCACGTATTACTCCTGCGGCCTATTGGGAAGTAACCGAATTCACCATGTTACTCTAATTCGGCTCACCATATTTTGATAAATCTTTAAAAGTACAGAAATTACAAGAGCCTGCTACTGGGAACTAACTGAATTCACAAAGAAACAGTGTTTCAGTTCGTTAGAAAGTTGCTCTATCTTGAATAACAAGCTTATTACATTGAATCCTATTGGGAACGTACTGAATTCACCAAGATACTTAGTTACCGTTCCTTAAAATGTTGCTCTTTATTGAAAAGGACACTCATACAAGCATGTCCCAGTGGGAACTCACTTAATTCGCCTAGAAATTTGGATTCCATTCGTGAAAATTTTTCTATATCCCGAACAGTCCACTTATTACTACTGCGGCCTATTGGGAACTAACCGAATTCACCATGTTACTCAGATTCGGCTCACCATATTTTGATAAAACTTTAAAGTACACATATTACAAGGGCCTGCTACTGGGAACTAACTGAATTCACAAAGATACACTGTTTCAGTTCGTAAAAACTTTGCACTATCTTGAATAACAAGCTTATTACATGCGAATCCTATTGGGAACCTACTGAATTCACCATGATACTTAGATTCCAACCCTTAAAATGTTGCAATATATCGAAAAGAACACTAAAACAAGCATGTCCCATTGGAAACTCACTGAATTCGCCTAGAAATTTTTATTCCATTCGTGAAAATTTTTCTATATCCCGACAGTCCACTTATTACTACTGCGACCTATTGGGATCTAACCGAAATCACCATGTCACTCAGATTCGACTCAGGAAATTTTGATAAATCTTTAAAAGTACACATATTACAAGAACCTGCTACTGGGAACTAAGTGAATTCACAAAGATACACTGTTTCAGTTTGTTAAAACGTTGTTCTATCTTGAATAACAAGCTTATTACATGCGAATCCTATTGGGAACCTACTGAATTCACCATGGTACTTAGATTCCGTTCCTTTTAATGTTGCTCTATATCGAAAAGCACACTCATACAAGCATGTCCCATTGGGAACTCACTGAATTCGCCTAGGAATTTTGATTCCATTCGGTACAATTTTTCTATATCCCGAACAGTCCACTTATTACTACTGCGGCCTATTGGGAACTAACTGAATTCACCATGTTACTCTAATTCGGCTCACCATATTTTGATAAATCTTTAAAAGTATAGAAATTACAAGAGCCTGCTACTGGAAACTAACTGAATTCACAAAGAAACAGTGTTTCTGTTCGTTAGAAAGTTGCTCTATCTTGAATAACAAGCTTATTACATTGAATCCTATTGGGAAACTACTGAATTCACCATGATACTTAGATTCCGTCCCTTAAAATGTTGCTATATATCTAAAAGCACACTAATACAAGCATGTCCCATTGGGAACTCACTGAATTCGCCAAGAAATTTTGATTCCTTTCGTGAAAATTTATCTATATCCCGACAGTCCACTGATTACTACTGCGGCCTATTGGGAACTAACCGAAATCAGCATGTCACTCAGATTCGACTCAGGAAATTTTGATAAATCTTAAAAAGTACACATATTACAAGAACCTGCTACTGGGAACTAACTGAATTCACAAAGATACACTGTTTCAGTTCGTTAAAACGTTGCTCTATCTTGAATAACAAGCTTATTACATGGGAATCCTATTGGGAACCTACTGAATTCACCATGATACTTAGATTCCGTTCCTTAAAATGTTGCTCTATATTGAAAAGCACACTCATACAAGCATGTCCCATTGGGAACTCACTATATTCGCCTAGAAATTTTGATTCCATTCGTGAAATTTTTCTATATCCCGAACAGTCCACTTATTACTACTGCGGCCTATTGGGATCTAACCGAATTCACCATGTTACTCTAATTCGGCTCACCATATTTTGATAAATCTTTAAAAGTACAGAAATTACAAGGGCCTGCTACTGGGAACTAACTGAATTCACAAAGATACACTGTTTCAGTTCGTAAAAACGTTGCTCTATCTTGAATAACAAGCTTATTACATGCGAATCCTATTGGGAACCTACTGAATTCACCATGATACTTAGATTCCGTCCCTTAAAATGTTGCTATATATCGAAAAGCACACTAATACAAGCATGTCCCATTGGGAACTCACTGAATTCGCCTAGAAATTTTGATTCCATTTGTGATAATTTTTCTATATCCCGACAGTCCACTTATTACTAATGCGGCCTATTGTGAACTAACCGAAATCACCATGTCACTCAGATTCGACTCAGGAAATTTTGATAAATCTTAAAAAATACACATGTTACAAGAACCAGCTACTGGGAACTAACTGAATTCACAAAGATACACTGTTTCAGTTCGTTAAAATGTTGCTCTATCTTGAATAACAAGCTTATTACATGGGAATCCTATTGGGAACCTACTGAATTCACAATGATACTTAGATTCCGTTCCTTTAAATGTTGCTCTATATTGAAAAGCACACTCATACAAGCATGTCCCATTGGGAACTCACTATATTCGCCTAGATATTTTGATTCCATTCGTGAAAATTTTTCTATATCCCGAACAGTCCACTTATTATTACTGTGGCCTATTGGGATCTAACCCAATTCACCATGTTACTCAGATTCGGCTCACCATATTTTGATAAATCTTTAAAAGTACACATATTACAAGGGCCTGCTACTGGCAACTAACTGAATTCACAAAGATACACTGTTTCAGTTCGAAAAAACGTTGCTCTATCTTGAATAACAAGTTTATTCCATGCGAATCCTATTGGGAACCTAGTGAATTCACCATGATACTTAGATTCTGTCCCTTAAAATGATGGTATATATCGAAAAGCACACTAATACAAGCATGTCCCATTGGGAACTCATTGAATTCGCCTAGGAATTTTGATTCCATTCGTTAAAATTTTTCTATATCCCGAACAGTCCACTTATTACTACTGCGGCCTATTGGGAAGTAACCGAATTCACCATGTTTTCTAATTCGGCTCACCATATTTTGATAAATCTTTAAAAGTACAGAAATTACAAGAGCCTGCTACTGGGAACTAACTGAATTCACAAAGAAACAGTGTTTCAGTTCGTTAGAAAGTTGCTCTGTGTTGAATAACAAGCTTATTACATTGAATCCTATTGGGAATGTACTGAATTCACCAAGATACTTAGTTACCGTTCCTTAAAATGTTGCTCTTTATTGTAAAGGACACTCATACAAGCATGTCCCAGTGGGAACTCACTTAATTCGCCTAGAAATTTAGATTACATTCGTGAAAATTTTTCTATATCCCGAACAGTCCACTTATTACTACTGCGGCCTATTGGGAACTAACAGAATTCACCATGTTACTCAGATTCGGCTCACCATATTTTGATAAAACTTTAAAGTACACATATTACAAGAGCCTGCTACTGGGAACTAACTGAATTCACAAAGAAACAGTGTTTCAGTTCGTTAGAAAGTTGCTCTATCTTGAATAACAAGCTTATTACATTGAATCCTATTGGGAACCTACTGAATTCACCATGATACTTAGATTCCGTCCCTTGAAATGTGGCTATATATCAAAAAGCACACTAATACAAGCATGTCCCATTGGGAACTCACTGAATTCGCCTAGAAATTTTGATTCCATTTGTGATAATTTTTCTATATCCCGACAGTCCACTTATTACTACTGTGGCCTATTGGGAACTAACCGAAATCACCATGTCACTCAGATTCGACTCAGGAAATTTTGATAAATCTTAAAAAATACACATGTTACAAGAACCTGCTACTGGGAACTAACTGAATTAACAAAGACACACTGTTTCAGTTCGTTAAAATGTTGCTCCATCTTGAATAACAAGCTTATTACATGGGAATCCTATTGGGAACCTACTGAATTCACAATGATACTTAGATTCCGTTCCTTTAAATGTTGCTCTATATTGAAAAGCACACTCATACAAGCATGTCCCATTGGGAACTCACTATATTCGCCTAGAAATTTTGATTCCATTCGTGAAAATTTTTCTATATCCCGAATAGTCCACTTATTACTACTGCGGCCTATTGGGAATTAACCGAATCACCATGTCACTCAGATTCGACTCAGGAAATTTTGATAAATCTTAAAAAGTACACATGTTACAAGAACCTGCTACTGGGAACTAACTGAATACACAAAGATACACTGTTTAGGTTCGTTAAAACGTTGCTCTATCTTGAATAACAAGCTTATTACATGGGAATCCTATTGGGAACCTACTGAATTCACCATGATACTTAGATTCCGTTCCTTTAAATGTTGCTCTATATCGAAGAGCACACTCATACAAGCATGTCCCATAGGGAACTCACTGAATTCGCCTAGGAATTTTGATTCCATTCGTTAAAATTTTTCTATATCCCGAACAGTCCACTTATTACTACTGCGGCCTATTGGGAAGTAACCGAATTCACCATGTTACTCTAATTCGGCTCACCATATTTTGATAAATCTTTAAAAGTACAGAAATTACAAGAGCCTGCTACTGGGAACTAACTGAATTCACAAAGAAACAGTGTTTCAGTTCGTTAGAAAGTTGCTCTATCTTGAATAACAAGCTTATTACATTGAATCCTATTGGGAACGTACTGAATTCACCAAGATACTTAGTTACCGTTCCTTAATGTTGCTCTTTATTGAAAAGGACACTCATACAAGCATGTCCCAGTGGGAACTCACTTAATTCGCCTAGAAATTTTGATTCCATTCATGAAAATTTTTCTATATCCCGAACAGTCCACTTATTACTACTACGGCCTATTGGGAACTAACCGAATTCACCATGTTACTCAGATTCGGCTCACCATATTTTGATAAATCTTTAAAGTACACATATTACAAGGGCCTGCTACTGGGAACTAACTGAATTCACAAAGATACACTGTTTCAGTTCGTAAAAACGTTGCTCTATCTTGAATAACAAGCTTATTACATGCGAATCCTATTGGGAACCTACTGAATTCACCATGATACTTAGATTCCGTCCCTTAAAATGTTGCTATATATCGAAAAGCACACTAATACAAGCATGTCCCATTGGGAACTCACTGAATTCGCCTAGAAATTTTGATTCCATTTGTGATAATTTTTCTATATCCCGACAGTCCACTTATTACTAATGCGGCCTATTGTGAACTAACCGAAATCACCATGTCACTCAGATTCGACTCAGGAAATTTTGATAAATCTTAAGAAATACACATGTTACAAGAACCAGCTACTGGGAACTAACTGAATTCACAAAGATACACTGTTTCAGTTCGTTAAAATGTTGCTCTATCTTGAATAACAAGCTTATTACATGGGAATCCTATTGGGAACCTACTGAATTCACAATGATACTTAGATTCCGTTCCTTTAAATGTTGCTCTATATTGAAAAGCACACTCATACAAGCATGTCCCATTGGGAACTCACTATATTCGCCTAGATATTTTGATTCCATTCGTGAAAATTTTTCTATATCCCAAAAGTCCACTTATTATTACTGCGGCCTATTGGGATCTAACCGAATTCACCATGTTACTCAGATTCGGCTCACCATATTTTGATAAATCTTTAAAAGTACACATATTACAAGGGCCTGCTACTGGCAACTAACTGAATTCACAAAGATACACTGTTTCAGTTCGTAAAAACGTTGCTCTATCTTGAATAACAAGTTTATTCCATGCGAATCCTACTGGGAACCTAGTGAATTCACCATGATACTTAGATTCCGTCCCTTAAAATGATGGTATATATCGAAAAGCACACTAATACAAGCATGTCCCATTGGGAACTCACTGAATTCGCCTAGGAATTTTGATTCCATTCGTTAAAATTTTTCTATATCCCGAACAGTCCACTTATTACTACTGCGGCCTATTGGGAAGTAACCGAATTCACCATGTTACTCTAATTCGGCTCACCATATTTTGATAAATCTTTAAAAGTACAGAAATTACAAGAGCCTGCTACTGGGAACTAACTGAATTCACAAAGAAACAGTGTTTCAGTTCGTTAGAAAGTTGCTCTATGTTGAATAACAAGCTTATTACATTGAATCCTATTGGGAATGTACTGAATTCACCAAGATACTTAGTTACCGTTCCTTAAAATGTTGCTCTTTATTGAAAAGGACACTCATACAAGCATGTCCCAGTGTGAACTCACTTAATTCGCCTAGAAATTTTGATTCCATTCGTGAAAATTTTTCTATATCCCGAACAGTCCCCTTATTACTACTGCGGCCTATTGGGAACTAACCGAATTCACCATGTTACTCAGATTCGGCTCACCATATTTTGATAAAACTTTAAAGTAAAAATATTACAAGATCCTGCTACTGGGAACTAACTGAATTCACAAAGAAACAGTGTTTCAGTTCGTTAGAAAGTTGCTCTATCTTGAATAACAAGCTTATTACATTGAATCCTATTGGGAACCTACTGAATTCACCATGATACTTAGATTCCGTCCCTTAAAATGTTGCTATATATCTAAAAGCACACTAATACAAGCATGTCCCATTGGGAACTCACTGAATTCGCCTAGGAATTTTGATTCCATTCGTTAAAATTTTTCTATATCCCGAACAGTCCACTTATTACTACTGCGGCCTATTGGGAAGTAACCGAATTCACCATGTTACTCTAATTCGGCTCACCATATTTTGATAAATCTTTAAAAGTACAGAAATTACAAGAGCCTGCTACTGGGAAGTAACTGAATTCACAAAGAAACAGTGTTTCAGTTCGTTAGAAAGTTGCTCTATGTTGAATAACAAGCTTATTACATTGAATCCTATTGGGAATGTACTGAATTCACCAAGATACTTAGTTACCGTTCCTTAAAATGTTGCTCTTTATTGAAAAGGACACTCATACAAGCATGTCCCAGTGGGAACTCACTTAATTCGCCTAGAAATTTGGATTCCATTCGTGAAAATTTTTCTATATCCCGAACAGTCCACTTATTACTACTGCGGCCTATTGGGAACTAATCGAATTCACCATGTTACTCAGATTCGGCTCACCATATTTTGATAAAACTTTAAAGTACACATATTACAAGGGCCTGCTACTGGGAACTAACTGAATTCACAATGATACACTGTTTCAGTTCGTAAACGTTGCACTATCTTGAATAACAAGTTTATTACATGCGAATCCTATTGGGAACCTACTGAATTCACCATGATACTTAGATTCCATCCCTTAAAATGTTGCAATATATCGAAAAGAACACTAAAACAAGCATGTCCCATTGGAAACTCACTGAATTCGCCTAGAAATTTTTATTCCATTCGTGAAAATTTTTCTATATCCCGACAGTCCACTTATTACTACTGCGACCTATTGGGATCTAACCGAAATCACCATGTCACTCAGATTCGACTCAGGAAATTTTGATAAATCTTAAAAAGTACACATATTACAAGAACCTGCTACTGGGAACTAAGTGAATTCACAAAGATACACTGTTTCAGTTCGTTAAAACGTTGTCCTATCTTGAATAACAAGCTTATTACATGCGAATCCTATTGGGAACCTACTGAATTCACCATGGTACTTAGATTCCGTTCCTTTAAATGTTGCTCTATATCGAAAAGCACACTCATACAAGCATGTCCCATTGGGAACTCACTGAATTCGCCTAGGAATTTTGACTCCATTCGGTACAATTTTTCTATATCCCGAACAGTCCACTTATTACTACTGCGGCCTATTGGGAACTAACTGAATTCACCATGTTACTCTAATTCGGCTCACCATATTTTGATAAATCTTTAAAAGTACAGAAATTACAAGAGCCTGCTACTGGAAAGTAACTGAATTCACAAAGAAACAGTGTTTCAGTTCGTTAGAAAGTTGCTCTATCTTGAATAACAAGCTTATTACATTGAATCCTATTGGGAACCTACTGAATTCACCATGATACTTAGATTCCGTCCCTTAAAATGTTGCTATATATCTAAAAGCACACTAATACAAGCATGTCCCATTGGGAACTCACTGAATTCGCCAAGAAATTTTGATTCCTTTCGTGAAAATTTTTCTATATCCCGACAGTCCACTGATTACTACTGCGGCCTATTGGGAACTAACCGAAATCAGCATGTCACTCAGATTCGACTCAGGAAATTTTGATAAATCTTAAAAAGTACACATATTACAAGAACCTGCTACTGGGAACTAACTGAATTCACAAAGATACACTGTTTCAGTTCGTTAAAACGTTGCTCTATCTTGAATAACAAGCTTATTACATGGGAATCCTATTGGGAACCTACTGAATTCACCATGATACTTAGATTCCGTTCCTTAAAATGTTGCTCTATATTGAAAAGCACACTCATACAAGCATGTCCCATTGGGAACTCACTATATTCCCCTAGAAATTTTGATTCCATTCGTGAAATTTTTTCTATATCCCGAACAGTCCACTTATTACTACTGCGGCCTTTTGGGATCTAACCGAATTCACCATGTTACTCTAATTCGGCTCACCATATTTTGATAAATCTTTAAAAGTACAGAAATTACAAGGGCCTGCTACTGGGAACTAACTGAATTCAGAAAGATACACTGTTTCAGTTCGTAAAAACGTTGCTCTATCTTGAATAACAAGCTTATTACATGCGAATCCTATTGGGAACCTACTGAATTCACCATGATACTTAGATTCCGTCCCTTAAAATGTTGCTATATATCGAAAAGCACACTCATACAAGCATGTCCCATTGGGAACTCACTGAATTCACCTAGAAATTTTGATTCCATTTGTGATAATTTTTCTATATCCCGAGAGTCCACTTATTACTAATGCGGCCTATTGTGAACTAACCGAAATCACCATGTCACTCAGATTCGACTCAGGAAATTTTGATAAATCTTAAAAAATACACATGTTACAAGAACCAGCTACTGGGAACTAACTGAATTCACAAAGATACACTGTTTCAGTTCGTTAAAATGTTGCTCTATCTTGAATAACAAGCTTATTACATGGGAATCCTATTGGGAACCTACTGAATTCACAATGATACTTAGATTCCGTTCCTTTAAATGTTGCTCTATATTGAAAAGCACACTCATACAAGCATGTCCCATTGGGAACTCACTATATTCGCCTAGATATTTTGATTCCATTCGTGAAAATTTTTCTATATCCCGAACAGTCCACTTATTATTACTGTGGCCTATTGGGATCTAACCGAATTCACCATGTTACTCAGATTCGGCTCACCATATTTTGATAAATCTTTAAAAGTACACATATTACAAGGGCCTGCTACTGGCAACTAACTGAATTCACAAAGATACACTGTTTCAGTTCGTAAAAACGTTGCTCTATCTTGAATAACAAGCTTATTACATTGAATCCTATTGGGAACGTACTGAATTCACCAAGATACTTAGTTACCGTTCCTTAAAATGTTGCTCTTTATTGAAAAGGACACTCATACAAGCATGTCCCAGTGGGAACTCACTTCATTCGCCTAGGAATTTTGATTCCATTCGTGAAAATTTTTCTATATCCCGAACAGTCCACTTATTACTACTGCGGCCTATTGGGAACTAACCGAATTCACCATGTTACTCAGATTCGGCTCACCATATTTTGATAAAACTTTAAAGTACACATATTACAAGAGCCTGCTACTGGGAACTAACTGAATTACAAAGAAACAGTGTTTCAGTTCGTTAGAAAGTTGCTCTATCTTGAATAACAAGCTTATTACATTGAATCCTATTGGGAACCTACTGAATTCACCATGATACTTAGATTCCGTCCCTTAAAATGTTGCTATATATCTAAAAGCACACTAATACAAGCATGTCCCATTGGGAACTCACTGAATTCGCCTAGGAATTTTGATTCCATTCGTTAAAATTTTTCTATATCCCGAACAGTCCACTTATTACTACTGCGGCCTATTGGGAAGTAACCGAATTCACCATGTTACTCTAATTCGGCTCACCATATTTTGATAAATCTTTAAAAGTACAGAAATTACAAGAGCCTGCTACTGGGAACTAACTGAAATCACAAAGAAACAGTGTTTCAGTTCGTTAGAAAGTTGCTCTATGTTGAATAACAAGCTTATTACATTGAATCCTATTGGGAATGTACTGAATTCACCAAGATACTTAGTTACCGTTCCTTAAAATGTTGCTCTTTATTGAAAAGGACACTCATACAAGCATGTCCCAGTGGGAACTCACTTAATTCGCCTAGAAATTTGGATTCCATTCGTGAAAATTTTTCTATATCCCGAACAGTCCACTTATTACTACTGCGGCCTATTGGGAACTAACCGAATTCACCATGTTACTCAGATTCGGCTCACCATATTTTGATAAAACTTTAAAGTACACATATTACAAGGGCCTGCTACTGGGAACTAACTGAATTCACAAAGATACACTGTTTCAGTTCGTAAACGTTGCACTATCTTGAATAACAAGTTTATTACATGCGAATCCTATTGGGAACCTACTGAATTCACCATGATACTTAGATTCCATCACTTAAAATGTTGCAATATATCGAAAAGAACACTAAAACAAGCATGTCCCATTGGAAACTCACTGAATTCGCCTAGAAATTTTTATTCCATTCGTGAAAATTTTTCTATATCCCGACAGTCCACTTATTACTACTGCGACCTATTGGGATCTAACCGAAATCACCATGTCACTCAGATTCGACTCAGGAAATTTTGATAAATCTTAAAAAGTACACATATTACAAGAACCTGCTACTGGGAACTAAGTGAATTCACAAAGATACACTGTTTCAGTTCATTAAAACGTTGTTCTATCTTGAATAACAAGCTTATTACATGCGAATCCTATTGGGAACCTACTGAATTCACCATGGTACTTAGATTCCGTTCCTTTAAATGTTGCTCTATATCGAAAAGCACACTCATACAAGCATGTCCCATTGGGAACTCACTGAATTCGCCTAGGAATTTTGATTCCATTCGGTACAATTTTTCTATATCCCGAACAGTCCACTTATTACTACTGCGGCCTATTGGGAACTAACTGAATTCACCATGTTACTCTAATTCGGCTCACCATATTTTGATAAATCTTTAAAAGTACAGAAATTACAAGAGCCTGCTACTGGAAAGTAACTGTATTCACAAAGAAACAGTGTTTCAGTTCGTTAGAAAGTTGCTCTATCTTGAATAACAAGCTTATTACATTGAATCCTATTGGGAACCTACTGAATTCACCATGATACTTAGATTCCGTCCCTTAAAATGTTGCTATATATCTAAAAGCACACTAATACAAGCATGTCCCATTGGGAACTCACTGAATTCGCCAAGAAATTTTGATTCCTTTCGTGAAAATTTTTCTATATCCCGACAGTCCACTGATTACTACTGCGGCCTATTGGGAACTAACCGAAATCAGCATGTCACTCAGATTCGACTCAGGAAATTTTGATAAATCTTAAAAAGTACACATATTACAAGAACCTGCTACTGGGAACTAACTGAATTCACAAAGATACACTGTTTCAGTTCGTTAAAACGTTGCTCTATCTTGAATAACAAGCTTATTACATGGGAATCCTATTGGGAACCTACTGAATTCACCATGATACTTAGATTCCGTTCCTTAAAATGTTGCTCTATATTGAAAAGCACACTCATACAAGCATGTCCCATTGGGAACTCACTATATTCGCCTAGAAATTTTGATTCCATTCGTGAAATTTTTTCTATATCCCGAACAGTCCACTTATTACTACTGCGGCCTATTGGGATCTAACCGAATTCACCATGTTACTCAGATTCGGCTCACCATATTTTGATAAATCTTTAAAAGTACACATATTACAAGGGCCTGCTACTGGCAACTAAATGAATTCACAAAGATACACTGTTTCAGTTCGTAAAAACGTTGCTCTATCTTGAATAACAAGCTTATTACATGCGAATCCTATTGGGAACCTACTGAATTCACCATGATACTTAGATTCCGTCCCTTAAAATGTTGCTATATATCGAAAAGCACACTAATACAAGCATGTCCCATTGGGAACTCACTGAATTCGCCTAGAAATTTTGATTCCATTTGTGATAATTTTTCTATATGCCGACAGTCCACTTATTACTAATGCGGCCTATTGTGAACTAACCGAAATCACCATGTCACTCAGATTCGACTCAGGAAATTTTGATAAATCTTAAAAAATACACATGTTACAAGAACCAGCTACTGGGAACTAACTGAATTCACAAAGATACACTGTTTCAGTTCGTTAAAATGTTGCTCTATCTTGAATAACAAGCTTATTACATGGGAATCCTATTGGGAACCTACTGAATTCACCATGATACTTAGATTCCGTTCCTTTAAATGTTGCTCTATATTGAAAAGCACACTCATACAAGCATGTCCCATTGGGAACTCACTATATTCGCCTAGAAATTTTGATTCCATTCGTGAAATTTTTTCTATATCCCGAACAGTCCACTTATTACTACTGCGGCCTATTGGGATCTAACCGAATTCACCATGTTACTCAGATTCGGCTCACCATATTTTGATAAATCTTTAAAAGTACACATATTACAAGGGCCTGCTACTGGCAACTAAATGAATTCACAAAGATACACTGTTTCAGTTCGTAAAAACGTTGCTCTATCTTGAATAACAAGCTTATTACATGCGAATCCTATTGGGAACCTACTGAATTCACCATGATACTTAGATTCCGTCCCTTAAAATGTTGCTATATATCGAAAAGCACACTAATACAAGCATGTCCCATTGGGAACTCACTGAATTCGCCTAGAAATTTTGATTCCATTTGTGATAATTTTTCTATATGCCGACAGTCCACTTATTACTAATGCGGCCTATTGTGAACTAACCGAAATCACCATGTCACTCAGATTCGACTCAGGAAATTTTGATAAATCTTAAAAAATACACATGTTCAGAACCAGCTACTGGGAACTAACTGAATTCACAAAGATACACTGTTTCAGTTCGTTAAAATGTTGCTCTATCTTGAATAACAAGCTTATTACATGGGAATCCTATTGGGAACCTACTGAATTCACAATGATACTTAGATTCCGTTCCTTTAAATGTTGCTCTATATTGAAAAGCACACTCATACAAGCATGTCCCATTGGGAACTCACTATATTCGCCTAGATATTTTGATTCCATTCATGAAAATTTTTCTATATCCCGAACAGTCCACTTATTACTACTGCGGCCTATTGGGATCTAACCGAATTCACCATGTTACTCAGATTCGGCTCACCATATTTTGATAAATCTTTAAAAGTACACATATTACAAGGGCCTGCTACTGGCAACTAACTGAATTCACAAAGATACACTGTTTCAGTTCGTAAAAACGTTGCTCTATCTTGAATAACAACTTTATTACATGCGAATCCTATTGGGAACCTAGTGAATTCACCATGATACTTAGATTCCGTCCCTTAAAATGTTGCTATATATCTAAAAGCACACTAATACAAGCATGTCCCATTGGGAACTCACTGAATTCGCCTAGGAATTTTGATTCCATTCGTTAAAATTTTTCTATAACCCGAACAGTCCACTTATTACTACTGCGGCCTATTGGGAAGTAACCGAATTCACCATGTTACTCTAATTCGGCTCACCATATTTTGATAAATCTTTAAAAGTACAGAAATTACAAGAGCCTGCTACTGGGAACTAACTGAATTCACAAAGAAACAGTGTTTCAGTTCGTTAGAAAGTTGCTCTATGTTGAATAACAAGCTTATTACATTGAATCCTATTGGGAATGTACTGAATTCACCAAGATACTTAGTTACCGTTCCTTAAAATGTTGCTCTTTATTGAAAAGGACACTCATACAAGCATGTCCCAGTGTGAACTCACTTAATTCGCCTAGAAATTTTGATTCCATTCGTGAAAATTTTTCTATATCCCGAACAGTCCCCTTATTACTACTGCGGCCTATTGGGAACTAACCGAATTCACCATGTTACTCAGATTCGGCTCACCATATTTTGATAAAACTTTAAAGTAAAAATATTACAAGATCCTGCTACTGGGAACTAACTGAATTCACAAAGAAACAGTGTTTCAGTTCGTTAGAAAGTTGCTCTATCTTGAATAACAAGCTTATTACATTGAATCCTATTGGGAACCTACTGAATTCACCATGATACTTAGATTCCGTCCCTTAAAATGTTGCTATATATCTAAAAGCACACTAATACAAGCATGTCCCATTGGGAACTCACTGAATTCGCCTAGGAATTTTGATTCCATTCGTTAAAATTTTTCTATATCCCGAACAGTCCACTTATTACTACTGCGGCCTATTGGGAAGTAACCGAATTCACCATGTTACTCTAATTCGGCTCACCATATTTTGATAAATCTTTAAAAGTACAGAAATTACAAGAGCCTGCTACTGGGAAGTAACTGAATTCACAAAGAAACAGTGTTTCAGTTCGTTAGAAAGTTGCTCTATGTTGAATAACAAGCTTATTACATTGAATCCTATTGGGAATGTACTGAATTCATCAAGATACTTAGTTACCGTTCCTTAAAATGTTGCTCTTTATTGAAAAGCACACTCATACAAGCATGTCGCAGTGGGAACTCACTTAATTCGCCTAGAAATTTGGATTCCATTCGTGAAAATTTTTCTATATCCCGAACAGTCCACTTATTACTACTGCGGCCTATTGGGAACTAATCGAATTCACCATGTTACTCAGATTCGGCTCACCATATTTTGATAAAACTTTAAAGTACACATATTACAAGGGCCTGCTACTGGGAACTAACTGAATTCACAATGATACACTGTTTCAGTTCGTAAACGTTGCACTATCTTGAATAACAAGTTTATTACATGCGAATCCTATTGGGAACCTACTGAATTCACCATGATACTTAGATTCCATCCCTTAAAATGTTGCAATATATCGAAAAGAACACTAAAACAAGCATGTCCCATTGGAAACTCACTGAATTCGCCTAGAAATTTTTATTCCATTCGTGAAAATTTTTCTATATCCCGACAGTCCACTTATTACTACTGCGACCTATTGGGATCTAACCGAAATCACCATGTCACTCAGATTCGACTCAGGAAATTTTGATAAATCTTAAAAAGTACACATATTACAAGAACCTGCTACTGGGAACTAAGTGAATTCACAAAGATACACTGTTTCAGTTCGTTAAAACGTTGTCCTATCTTGAATAACAAGCTTATTACATGCGAATCCTATTGGGAACCTACTGAATTCACCATGGTACTTAGATTCCGTTCCTTTAAATGTTGCTCTATATCGAAAAGCACACTCATACAAGCATGTCCCATTGGGAACTCACTGAATTCGCCTAGGAATTTTGACTCCATTCGGTACAATTTTTCTATATCCCGAACAGTCCACTTATTACTACTGCGGCCTATTGGGAACTAACTGAATTCACCATGTTACTCTAATTCGGCTCACCATATTTTGATAAATCTTTAAAAGTACAGAAATTACAAGAGCCTGCTACTGGAAAGTAACTGAATTCACAAAGAAACAGTGTTTCAGTTCGTTAGAAAGTTGCTCTATCTTGAATAACAAGCTTATTACATTGAATCCTATTGGGAACCTACTGAATTCACCATGATACTTAGATTCCGTCCCTTAAAATGTTGCTATATATCTAAAAGCACACTAATACAAGCATGTCCCATTGGGAACTCACTGAATTCGCCAAGAAATTTTGATTCCTTTCGTGAAAATTTTTCTATATCCCGACAGTCCACTGATTACTACTGCGGCCTATTGGGAACTAACCGAAATCAGCATGTCACTCAGATTCGACTCAGGAAATTTTGATAAATCTTAAAAAGTACACATATTACAAGAACCTGCTACTGGGAACTAACTGAATTCACAAAGATACACTGTTTCAGTTCGTTAAAACGTTGCTCTATCTTGAATAACAAGCTTATTACATGGGAATCCTATTGGGAACCTACTGAATTCACCATGATACTTAGATTCCGTTCCTTAAAATGTTGCTCTATATTGAAAAGCACACTCATACAAGCATGTCCCATTGGGAACTCACTATATTCGCCTAGAAATTTTGATTCCATTCGTGAAATTTTTTCTATATCCCGAACAGTCCACTTATTACTACTGCGGCCTTTTGGGATCTAACCGAATTCACCATGTTACTCTAATTCGGCTCACCATATTTTGATAAATCTTTAAAAGTACAGAAATTACAAGGGCCTGCTACTGGGAACTAACTGAATTCAGAAAGATACACTGTTTCAGTTCGTAAAAACGTTGCTCTATCTTGAATAACAAGCTTATTACATGCGAATCCTATTGGGAACCTACTGAATTCACCATGATACTTAGATTCCGTCCCTTAAAATGTTGCTATATATCGAAAAGCACACTAATACAAGCATGTCCCATTGGGAACTCACTGAATACACCTAGAAATTTTGATTCCATTTGTGATAATTTTTCTATATCCCGACAGTCCACTTATTACTAATGCGGCCTATTGTGAACTAACCGAAATCACCATGTCACTCAGATTCGACTCAGGAAATTTTGATAAATCTTAAAAAATACACATGTTACAAGAACCAGCTACTGGGAAGTAACTGAATTCACAAAGATACACTGTTTCAGTTCGTTAAAATGTTGCTCTATCTTGAATAACAAGCTTATTACATGGGAATCCTATTGGGAACCTACTGAATTCACAATGATACTTAGATTCCGTTCCTTTAAATGTTGCTCTATATTGAAAAGCACACTCATACAAGCATGTCCCATTGGGAACTCACTATATTCGCCTAGATATTTTGATTCCATTCGTGAAAATTTTTCTATATCCCGAACAGTCCACTTATTATTACTGTGGCCTATTGGGATCTAACCGAATTCACCATGTTACTCAGATTCGGCTCACCATATTTTGATAAATCTTTAAAAGTACACATATTACAAGGGCCTGCTACTGGCAACTAACTGAATTCACAAAGATACACTGTTTCAGTTCGTAAAAACGTTGCTCTATCTTGAATAACAAGCTTATTACATTGAATCCTATTGGGAACGTACTGAATTCACCAAGATACTTAGTTACCGTTCCTTAAAATGTTGCTCTTTATTGAAAAGGACACTCATACAAGCATGTCCCAGTGGGAACTCACTTAATTCGCCTAGGAATTTTGATTCCATTCGTGAAAATTTTTCTATATCCCGAACAGTCCACTTATTACTACTGCGGCCTATTGGGAACTAACCGAATTCACCATGTTACTCAGATTCGGCTCACCATATTTTGATAAAACTTTAAAGTACACATATTACAAGAGCCTGCTACTGGGAACTAACTGAATTCACAAAGAAACAGTGTTTCAGTTCGTTAGAAAGTTGCTCTATCTTGAATAACAAGCTTATTACATTGAATCCTATTGGGAACCTACTGAATTCACCATGATACTTAGATTCCGTCCCTTAAAATGTTGCTATATATCTAAAAGCACACTAATACAAGCATGTCCCATTGGGAACTCACTGAATTCGCCTAGGAATTTTGATTCCATTCGTTAAAATTTTTCTATATCCCGAACAGTCCACTTATTACTACTGCGGCCTATTGGGAAGTAACCGAATTCACCATGTTACTCTAATTCGGCTCACCATATTTTGATAAATCTTTAAAAGTACAGAAATTACAAGAGCCTGCTACTGGGAACTAACTGAATTCACAAAGAAACAGTGTTTCAGTTCGTTAGAAAGTTGCTCTATGTTGAATAACAAGCTTATTACATTGAATCCTATTGGGAATGTACTGAATTCACCAAGATACTTAGTTACCGTTCCTTAAAATGTTGCTCTTTATTGAAAAGGACACTCATACAAGCATGTCCCAGTGGGAACTCACTTAATTCGCCTAGAAATTTGGATTCCATTCGTGAAAATTTTTCTATATCCCGAACAGTCCACTTATTACTACTGCGGCCTATTGGGAACTAACCGAATTCACCATGTTACTCAGATTCGGCTCACCATATTTTGATAAAACTTTAAAGTACACATATTACAAGGGCCTGCTACTGGGAACTAACTGAATTCACAAAGATACACTGTTTCAGTTCGTAAACGTTGCACTATCTTGAATAACAAGTTTATTACATGCGAATCCTATTGGGAACCTACTGAATTCACCATGATACTTAGATTCCATCCCTTAAAATGTTGCAATATATCGAAAAGAACACTAAAACAAGCATGTCCCATTGGAAACTCACTGAATTCGCCTAGAAATTTTTATTCCATTCGTGAAAATTTTTCTATATCCCGACAGTCCACTTATTACTACTGCGACCTATTGGGATCTAACCGAAATCACCATGTCACTCAGATTCGACTCAGGAAATTTTGATAAATCTTAAAAAGTACACATATTACAAGAACCTGCTACTGGGAACTAAGTGAATTCACAAAGATACACTGTTTCAGTTCATTAAAACGTTGTTCTATCTTGAATAACAAGCTTATTACATGCGAATCCTATTGGGAACCTACTGAATTCACCATGGTACTTAGATTCCGTTCCTTTAAATGTTGCTCTATATCGAAAAGCACACTCATACAAGCATGTCCCATTGGGAACTCACTGAATTCGCCTAGGAATTTTGATTCCATTCGTTAAAATTTTTCTATATCCCGAACAGTCCACTTATTACTACTGCGGCCTATTGGGAACTAACTGAATTCACCATGTTACTCTAATTCGGCTCACCATATTTTGATAAATCTTTAAAAGTACAGAAATTACAAGAGCCTGCTACTGGAAAGTAACTGAATTCACAAAGAAACAGTGTTTCAGTTCGTTAGAAAGTTGCTCTATCTTGAATAACAAGCTTATTACATTGAATCCTATTGGGAACCTACTGAATTCACCATGATACTTAGATTCCGTCCCTTAAAATGTTGCTATATATCTAAAAGCACACTAATACAAGCATGTCCCATTGGGAACTCACTGAATTCGCCAAGAAATTTTGATTCCTTTCGTGAAAATTTTTCTATATCCCGACAGTCCACTGATTACTACTGCGGCCTATTGGGAACTAACCGAAATCAGCATGTCACTCAGATTCGACTCAGGAAATTTTGATAAATCTTAAAAAGTACACATATTACAAGAACCTGCTACTGGGAACTAACTGAATTCACAAAGATACACTGTTTCAGTTCGTTAAAACGTTGCTCTATCTTGAATAACAAGCTTATTACATGGGAATCCTATTGGGAACCTACTGAATTCACCATGATACTTAGATTCCGTTCCTTAAAATGTTGCTCTATATTGAAAAGCACACTCATACAAGCATGTCCCATTGGGAACTCACTATATTCGCCTAGAAATTTTGATTCCATTCGTGAAATTTTTTCTATATCCCGAACAGTCCACTTATTACTACTGCGGCCTATTGGGATCTAACCGAATTCACCATGTTACTCAGATTCGGCTCACCATATTTTGATAAATCTTTAAAAGTACACATATTACAAGGGCCTGCTACTGGCAACTAAATGAATTCACAAAGATACACTGTTTCAGTTCGTAAAAACGTTGCTCTATCTTGAATAAAAAGCTTATTACATGCGAATCCTATTGGGAACCTACTGAATTCACCATGATACTTAGATTCCGTCCCTTAAAATGTTGCTATATATCGAAAAGCACACTAATACAAGCATGTCCCATTGGGAACTCACTGAATTCGCCTAGAAATTTTGATTCCATTTGTGATAATTTTTCTATATGCCGACAGTCCACTTATTACTAATGCGGCCTATTGTGAACTAACCGAAATCACCATGTCACTCAGATTCGACTCAGGAAATTTTGATAAATCTTAAAAAATACACATGTTACAAGAACCAGCTACTGGGAAGTAACTGAATTCACAAAGATACACTGTTTCAGTTCGTTAAAATGTTGCTCTATCTTGAATAACAAGCTTATTACATGGGAATCCTATTGGGAACCTACTGAATTCACAATGATACTTAGATTCCGTTCCTTTAAATGTTGCTCTATATTGAAAAGCACACTCATACAAGCATGTCCCATTGGGAACTCACTATATTCGCCTAGATATTTTGATTCCATTCGTGAAAATTTTTCTATATCCCGAACAGTCCACTTATTATTACTGTGGCCTATTGGGATCTAACCGAATTCACCATGTTACTCAGATTCGGCTCACCATATTTTGATAAATCTTTAAAAGTACACATATTACAAGGGCCTGCTACTGGCAACTAACTGAATTCACAAAGATACACTGTTTCAGTTCGTAAAAACGTTGCTCTATCTTGAATAACAAGCTTATTACATTGAATCCTATTGGGAACGTACTGAATTCACCAAGATACTTAGTTACCGTTCCTTAAAATGTTGCTCTTTATTGAAAAGGACACTCATACAAGCATGTCCCAGTGGGAACTCACTTAATTCGCCTAGGAATTTTGATTCCATTCGTGAAAATTTTTCTATATCCCGAACAGTCCACTTATTACTACTGCGGCCTATTGGGAACTAACCGAATTCACCATGTTACTCAGATTCGGCTCACCATATTTTGATAAAACTTTAAAGTACACATATTACAAGAGCCTGCTACTGGGAACTAACTGAATTCACAAAGAAACAGTGTTTCAGTTCGTTAGAAAGTTGCTCTATCTTGAATAACAAGCTTATTACATTGAATCCTATTGGGAACCTACTGAATTCACCATGATACTTAGATTCCGTCCCTTAAAATGTTGCTATATATCTAAAAGCACACTAATACAAGCATGTCCCATTGGGAACTCACTGAATTCGCCTAGGAATTTTGATTCCATTCGTTAAAATTTTTCTATATCCCGAACAGTCCACTTATTACTACTGCGGCCTATTGGGAAGTAACCGAATTCACCATGTTACTCTAATTCGGCTCACCATATTTTGATAAATCTTTAAAAGTACAGAAATTACAAGAGCCTGCTACTGGGAACTAACTGAATTCACAAAGAAACAGTGTTTCAGTTCGTTAGAAAGTTGCTCTATGTTGAATAACAAGCTTATTACATTGAATCCTATTGGGAATGTACTGAATTCACCAAGATACTTAGTTACCGTTCCTTAAAATGTTGCTCTTTATTGAAAAGGACACTCATACAAGCATGTCCCAGTGGGAACTCACTTAATTCGCCTAGAAATTTGGATTCCATTCGTGAAAATTTTTCTATATCCCGAACAGTCCACTTATTACTACTGCGGCCTATTGGGAACTAACCGAATTCACCATGTTACTCAGATTCGGCTCACCATATTTTGATAAAACTTTAAAGTACACATATTACAAGGGCCTGCTACTGGGAACTAACTGAATTCACAAAGATACACTGTTTCAGTTCGTAAACGTTGCACTATCTTGAATAACAAGTTTATTACATGCGAATCCTATTGGGAACCTACTGAATTCACCATGATACTTAGATTCCATCCCTTAAAATGTTGCAATATATCGAAAAGAACACTAAAACAAGCATGTCCCATTGGAAACTCACTGAATTCGCCTAGAAATTTTTATTCCATTCGTGAAAATTTTTCTATATCCCGACAGTCCACTTATTACTACTGCGACCTATTGGGATCTAACCGAAATCACCATGTCACTCAGATTCGACTCAGGAAATTTTGATAAATCTTAAAAAGTACACATATTACAAGAACCTGCTACTGGGAACTAAGTGAATTCACAAAGATACACTGTTTCAGTTCATTAAAACGTTGTTCTATCTTGAATAACAAGCTTATTACATGCGAATCCTATTGGGAACCTACTGAATTCACCATGGTACTTAGATTCCGTTCCTTTAAATGTTGCTCTATATCGAAAAGCACACTCATACAAGCATGTCCCATTGGGAACTCACTGAATTCGCCTAGGAATTTTGATTCCATTCGTTAAAATTTTTCTATATCCCGAACAGTCCACTTATTACTACTGCGGCCTATTGGGAACTAACTGAATTCACCATGTTACTCTAATTCGGCTCACCATATTTTGATAAATCTTTAAAAGTACAGAAATTACAAGAGCCTGCTACTGGAAAGTAACTGAATTCACAAAGAAACAGTGTTTCAGTTCGTTAGAAAGTTGCTCTATCTTGAATAACAAGCTTATTACATTGAATCCTATTGGGAACCTACTGAATTCACCATGATACTTAGATTCCGTCCCTTAAAATGTTGCTATATATCTAAAAGCACACTAATACAAGCATGTCCCATTGGGAACTCACTGAATTCGCCAAGAAATTTTGATTCCTTTCGTGAAAATTTTTCTATATCCCGACAGTCCACTGATTACTACTGCGGCCTATTGGGAACTAACCGAAATCAGCATGTCACTCAGATTCGACTCAGGAAATTTTGATAAATCTTAAAAAGTACACATATTACAAGAACCTGCTACTGGGAACTAACTGAATTCACAAAGATACACTGTTTCAGTTCGTTAAAACGTTGCTCTATCTTGAATAACAAGCTTATTACATGGGAATCCTATTGGGAACCTACTGAATTCACCATGATACTTAGATTCCGTTCCTTAAAATGTTGCTCTATATTGAAAAGCACACTCATACAAGCATGTCCCATTGGGAACTCACTATATTCGCCTAGAAATTTTGATTCCATTCGTGAAATTTTTTCTATATCCCGAACAGTCCACTTATTACTACTGCGGCCTATTGGGATCTAACCGAATTCACCATGTTACTCAGATTCGGCTCACCATATTTTGATAAATCTTTAAAAGTACACATATTACAAGGGCCTGCTACTGGCAACTAAATGAATTCACAAAGATACACTGTTTCAGTTCGTAAAAACGTTGCTCTATCTTGAATAAAAAGCTTATTACATGCGAATCCTATTGGGAACCTACTGAATTCACCATGATACTTAGATTCCGTCCCTTAAAATGTTGCTATATATCGAAAAGCACACTAATACAAGCATGTCCCATTGGGAACTCACTGAATTCGCCTAGAAATTTTGATTCCATTTGTGATAATTTTTCTATATGCCGACAGTCCACTTATTACTAATGCGGCCTATTGTGAACTAACCGAAATCACCATGTCACTCAGATTCGACTCAGGAAATTTTGATAAATCTTAAAAAATACACATGTTACAAGAACCAGCTACTGGGAACTAACTGAATTCACAAAGATACACTGTTTCAGTTCGTTAAAATGTTGCTCTATCTTGAATAACAAGCTTATTACATGGGAATCCTATTGGGAACCTACTGAATTCACAATGATACTTAGATTCCGTTCCTTTAAATGTTGCTCTATATTGAAAAGCACACTCATACAAGCATGTCCCATTGGGAACTCACTATATTCGCCTAGATATTTTGATTCCATTCGTGAAAATTTTTCTATATCCCGAACAGTCCACTTATTATTACTGTGGCCTATTGTGATCTAACCGAATTCACCATGTTACTCAGATTCGGCTCACCATATTTTGATAAATCTTTAAAAGTACACATATTACAAGGGCCTGCTACTGGGAACTAACTGAATTCACAAAGATACACAGTTTCAGTTCGTAAAAACGTTGCTCTATCTTGAATAACAAGTTTATTCCATGCGAATCCTATTGGGAACCTAGTGAATTCACCATGATACTTAGATTCCGTCCCTTAAAATGATGGTATATATCGAAAAGCACACTAATACAAGTATGTCCCATTGGGAACTCACTGAATTCGCCTAGGAATTTTGATTCCATTCGTTAAAATTTTTCTATATCCCGAACAGTCCACTTATTACTACTGCGGCCTATTGGGAAGTAACCGAATTCACCATGTTTTCTAATTCGGCTCACCATATTTTGATAAATCTTTAAAAGTACAGAAATTACAAGAGCCTGCTACTGGGAACTAACTGAATTCACAAAGAAACAGTGTTTCAGTTCGTTAGAAAGTTGCTCTATGTTGAATAACAAGCTTATTACATTGAATCCTATTGGGAACGTACTGAATTCACCAAGATACTTAGTTACCGTTCCTTAAAATGTTGCTCTTTATTGAAAAGGACACTCATACAAGCATGTCCCAGTGGGAACTCACTTAATTCGCCTAGAAATTTGGATTACATTCGTGAAAATTTTTCTATATCCCGAACAGTCCACTTATTACTACTGCGGCCTATTGGGAACTAACCGAATTCACCATGTTACTCAGATTCGGCTCACCATATTTTGATAAAACTTTAAAGTACACATATTACAAGAGCCTGCTACTGGGAACTAACTGAATTCACAAAGAAACAGTGTTTCAGTTCGTTAGAAAGTTGCTCTATCTTGAATAACAAGCTTATTACATTGAATCCTATGGGGAACCTACTGAATTCACCATGATACTTAGATTCTGTCCCTTAAAATGTTGCTATATATCTAAAAGCACACTAATACAAGCATGTCCCATTGGGAACTCACTGAATTCGCCAAGAAATTTTGATTCCTTTCGTAAAAATTTTTCTATATCCAGACAGTCCACTCATTACTACTGCGGCCTATTGGGAACTAACCGAAATCAGCATGTCACTCAGATTCGACTCAGGAAATTTTGATAAATCTTAAAAAGTACACATATTACAAGAACCTGCTACTGGGAACTAACTGAATTCACAAAGATACACTGTTTCAGTTCGTTAAAACGTTGCTCTATCTTGAATAACAAGCTTATTACATGGGAATCCTATTGGGAACCTACTGAATTCACCATGATACCTAGATTCCGTTCCTTAAAATGTTGCTCTATATTGAAAAGCACACTCATACAAGCATGTCCCATTGGGAACTCACTATATTCGCCTAGAAATTTTGATTCCATTCGTGAAATTTTTTCTATATCCCGAACAGTCCACTTATTACTACTGCGGCCTATTGGGATCTAACCGAATTCACCATGTTACTCAGATTCGGCTCACCATATTTTGATAAATCTTTAAAAGTACACATATTACAAGGGCCTGCTACTGGGAACTAACTGAATTCACAAAGATACACTGTTTCAGTTCGTAAAAACGTTGCTCTATCTTGAATAACAAGCTTATTACATGCGAATCCTATTGGGAACCTACTGAATTCACCATGATACTTAGATTCCGTCCCTTGAAATGTGGCTATATATCAAAAAGCACACTAATACAAGCATGTCCCATTGGGAACTCACTGAATTCGCCTAGAAATTTTGATTCCATTTGTGATAATTTTTCTATATCCCGACAGTCCACTTATTACTAATGAGGCCTATTGTGAACTAATCGAAATCACCATTTCACTCAGATTCGACTCAGGAAATTTTGATAAATCTTAAGAAATACACATGTTACAAGAACCAGCTACTGGGAACTAACTGAATTCACAAAGATACACTGTTTCAGTTCGTTAAAATGTTGCTCTATCTTGAATAACAAGCTTATTACATGGGAATCCTATTGGGAACCTACTGAATTCACAATGATACTTAGATTCCGTTCCTTTAAATGTTGCTCTATATTGAAAAGCACACTCATAAGAGCATGTCCCATTGGGAACTCACTATATTCGCCTAGATATTTTGATTCCATTCGTGAAAATTTTTCTATATCCCGAACAGTCCACTTATTATTACTGTGGCCTATTGGGATCTAACCGAATTCACCATGTTACTCAGATTCGGCTCACCATATTTTGATAAATCTTTAAAAGTACACATATTACAAGGGCCTGCTACTGGCAACTAACTGAATTCACAAAGATACACTGTTTCAGTTCGTAAAAACGTTGCTCTATCTTGAATAACAAGTTTATTCCATGCGAATCCTATTGGGAACCTAGTGAATTCACCATGATACTTAGATTCCGTCCCTTAAAATGATGGTATATATCGAAAAGCACACTAATACAAGCATGTCCCATTGGGAACTCACTGAATTCGCCTAGGTATTTTGATTCCATTCGTTAAAATTTTTCTATATCCCGAACAGTCCACTTATTACTACTGCGGCCTATTGGGAAGTAACCGAATTCACCATGTTTTCTAATTCGGCTCACCATATTTTGATAAATCTTTAAAAGTACAGAAATTACAAGAGCCTGCTACTGGGAACTAACTGAATTCACAAAGAAACAGTGTTTCAGTTCGTTAGAAAGTTGCTCTATGTTGAATAACCAGCTTATTACATTGAATCCTATTGGGAATGTACTGAATTCACCAAGATACTTAGTTACCGTTCCTTAAAATGTTCCTCTTTATTGAAAAGGACACTCATACAAGCATGTCCCAGTGGGAACTCACTTAATTCGCCTAGAAATTTGGATTACATTCGTGAAAATTTTTCTATATCCCGAACAGTCCACTTATTACTACTGCGGCCTATTGGGAACTAACCGAATTCACCATGTTACTCAGATTCGGCTCACCATATTTTGATAAAACTTTAAAGTACACATATTACAAGAGCCTGCTACTGGGAACTAACTGAATTCACAAAGAAACAGTGTTTCAGTTCGTTAGAAAGTTGCTCTATCTTGAATAACAAGCTTATTACATTGAATCCTATGGGGAACCTACTGAATTCACCATGATACTTAGATTCCGTCCCTTAAAATGTTGCTATATATCTAAAAGCACACTAATACAAGCATGTCCCATTGGGAACTCACTGAATTCGCCCAGAAATTTTGATTCCTTTAGTAAAAATTTTTCTATATCCCGACAGTCCACTGATTACTACTGCGGCCTATTGTGAACTAACCGAAATCACCATGTCACTCAGATTCGACTCAGGAAATTTTGATAAATCTTAAAAAATACACATGTTACAAGAACCAGCTACTGGGAACTAACTGAATTCACAAAGATACACTGTTTCAGTTCGTTAAAATGTTGCTCTATCTTGAATAACAAGCTTATTACATGGGAATCCTATTGGGAACCTACTGAATTCACAATGATACTTAGATTCCGTTCCTTTAAATGTTGCTCTATATTGAAAAGCACACTCATACAAGCATGTCCCATTGGGAACTCACAATATTCGCCTAGAAATTTTGATTCCATTCGTGAAAATTTTTCTATATCCCAAACAGTCCACTTATTACTACTGCGGCCTATTGGGATCTAACCCAATTCACCATGTTATTCAGATTCGGCTCACCATATTTTGATAAATCTTTAAAAGTACACATATTACAAGGGCCTGCTACAGGGAACTAACAGAATTCACAAAGATACACTGTTTCAGTTCGTAAAAACTTTGCTCTATCATGAATAACAAGCTTATTACATGCGAATCCTATTGGGAACCTACTGAATTCACCATGATACTTAGATTCCGTCCCTTGAAATGTGGCTATATATCAAAAAGCGCACTAATACAAGCATGTCCCATTGGGAACTCACTGAATTCGCCTAGGAATTTTGATTCCATTTGTGATAATTTTTCTATATCCCGACAGTCCACTTATTACTACTGCGGCCTATTGGCAACTAACCGAAATCACCATGTCACTCAGATTCTACTCAGGAAATTTTGATTAATCTTAAAAAGTACACATGTTACAAGAACCTGCGACTGGGAACTAACTGAATTCACAAAGAAACAGTGTTTCAGTTCGTTAAAACGTTGCTCTATCTTGAATAACAAGCTTATTACATGGGTATCCTATTGGGAACCTACTGAATTCACCATGATACTTAGATTCCGTTCCTTTAAATGTTGCTCTATATCGAAAAGCACACTCATACAAGCATGTCCCATTGGGAACTCACTGAATTCGCCTAGGATTTTGGTTCCATTCGTTAAAATTTTTCTATATCCCGAACAGTCCACTTATTACTACTGCGGCCTATTGGGAAGTAACCGAATTCACCATGTTACTCTAATCCGGCTCACCATATTTTGATAAATCTTTAAAAGTACGGAAATTACAAGAGCCTGCTACTGGGAACTAACTGAATTCACAAAGAAACAGTGTTTCAGTTCGTTAGAAAGTTGCTCTATCTTGAATTACAAGCTTATTACATTGAATCCTATTGGGAACCTACTGAATTCACCATGATACTTAGATTCCGTTCCTTAAAATGTTGCTCTATATTGAAAAGCACACTCATACAAGCATGTCCCATTGGGAACTCACTATATTCGCCTAGAAATTTTGATTCCATTCGTGAAATTTTTTCTATATCCCGAACAGTCCACTTATTACTACTGCGGCCTATTGGGATCTAACCGAATTCACCATGTTACTCAGATTCGGCTCACCATATTTTGATAAATCTTTAAAAGTACACATATTACAAGGGCCTGCTACTGGCAACTAACTGAATTCACAAAGATACACTGTTTCAGTTCGTAAAAACGTTGCTCTATCTTGAATAACAAGCTTATTACATGCGAATCCTATTGGGAACCTACTGAATTCACCATGATACTTAGATTCCGTCCCTTAAAATGTTGCTATATATCGAAAAGCACACTAATACAAGCATGTCCCATTGGGAACTCACTGAATTCGCCTAGGAATTTTGATTCCATTTGTGATAATTTTTCTATATCCCGACAGTCCACTTATTACTAATGCGGCCTATTGTGAACTAACCGAAATCACCATGTCACTCAGATTCGACTCAGGAAATTTTGATAAATCTTAAAAAATACACATGTTACAAGAACCAGCTACTGGGAACTATCTGAAATCACAAAGATACACTGTTTCAGTTCGTTAAAATGTTGCTCTATCTTGAATAACAAGCTTATTACATGGGAATCCTATTGGGAACCTACTGAATTTACAATGATACTTAGATTCCGTTCCTTTAAATGTTGCTCTATATTGAAAAGCACACTCATACAAGCATGTCCCATTGGGAACTCACAATATTCGCCTAGAAATTTTGATTCCATTCGTGAAAATTTTTCTATATCCCGAACAGTCCACTTATTACTACTGCGGCCTATTGGGATCTAACCCAATTCACCATGTTACTCAGATTCAGCTCACCATATTTTGATAAATCTTTAAAAGTACACATATTACAAGGGCCTGCTACAGGGAACTAACTGAATTCACAAAGATACACTGTTTCAGTTCGTAAAAACGTTGCTCTATCTTGAATAACAAGCTTATTACATGCGAATCCTATTGGGAACCTACTGAATTCACCATGATACTTAGATTCCGTCCCTTGAAATGTGGCTATATATCAAAAAGCGCACTAATACAAGCATGTCCCATTGGGAACTCACTGAATTCGCCTAGGAATTTTGATTCCATTTGTGATAATTTTTCTATATCCCGACAGTCCACTTATTACTACTGCGGCCTATTGGGAACTAACCGAAATCACCATGTCACTCAGATTCTACTCAGGAAATTTTGATAAATCTTAAAAAGTACACATGTTACAAGAACCTGCGACTGGGAACTAACTGAATTCACAAAGAAACAGTGTTTCAGTTCGTTATAACGTTGCTCTATCTTGAATAACAAGCTTATTACATGGGAATCCTATTGGGAACCTACTGAATTCACCATGATACTTAGATTCCGTTCCTTTAAATGTTGCTCTATATCGAAAAGCACACTCATACAAGCATGTCCCATTGGGAACTCACTGAATTCGCCTAGGAATTTTGATTCCATTCGTTAAAATTTTTCTATATCCCGAACAGTCCACTTATTACTACTGCGGCCTATTGGGAAGTAACCGAATTCACCATGTTACTCTAATTCGGCTCACCATATTTTGATAAATCTTTAAAAGTACGGAAATTACAAGAGCCTGCTACTGGGAACTAACTGAATTCACAAAGAAACAGTGTTTCAGTTCGTTAGAAAGTTGCTCTATCTTGAATAACAAGCTTATTACATTGAATCCTATTGGGAACGTACTGAATTCACCAAGATACTTAGTTACCGTTCCTTAAAATGTTGCTCTTTATTGAAAAGGACACTCATACAAGCATGTCCCAGTGGGAACTCACTTAATTCGCCTAGAAATTTTGATTCCATTCATGAAAATTTTTCTATATCCCGAACAGTCCACTTATTACTACTACGGCCTATTGGGAACTAACCGAATTCACCATGTTACTCAGATTCGGCTCACCATATTTTGATAAATCTTTAAAGTACACATATTACAAGGGCCTGCTACTGGGAACTAACTGAATTCACAAAGATACACTGTTTCAGTTCGTAAAAACGTTGCTCTATCTTGAATAACAAGCTTATTACATGCGAATCCTATTGGGAACCTACTGAATTCACCATGATACTTAGATTCCGTCCTTTAAAATGTTGCTATATATCGAAAAGCACACTAATACAAGCATGTCCCATTGGGAACTCACTGAATTCGCCTAGAAATTTTGATTCCAATTGTGATAATTTTTCTATATCCCGACAGTCCACTTATTACTAATGCGGCCTATTGTGAACTAACCGAAATCACCATGTCACTCAGATTCGACTCAGGAAATTTTGATAAATCTTAAGAAATACACATGTTACAAGAACCAGCTACTGGGAACTAACTGAATTCACAAAGATACACTGTTTCAGTTCGTTAAAATGTTGCTCTATCTTGAATAACAAGCTTATTACATGGGAATCCTATTGGGAACCTACTGAATTCACAATGATACTTAGATTCCGTTCTTTAAATGTTGCTCTATATTGAAAAGCACAGTCATACAAGCATGTCCCATTGGGAACTCACTATATTCGCCTAGATATTTTGATTCCATTCGTGAAAATTTTTCTATATCCCGAACAGTCCACTTATTATTACTGCGGCCTATTGGGATCTAACCGAATTCACCATGTTACTCAGATTCGGCTCACCATATTTTGATAAATCTTTAAAAGTACACATATTACAAGGGCCTGCTACTGGCAACTAACTGAATTCACAAAGATACACTGTTTCAGTTCGTAAAAACGTTGCTCTATCTTGAATAACAAGTTTATTACATGCGAATCCTATTGGGAACCTAGTGAATTCACCATGATACTTAGATTCCGTCCCTTAAAATGATGGTATATATCGAAAAGCACACTAATACAAGCATGTCCCATTGGGAACTCACTGAATTCGCCTAGGAATTTTGATTCCATTTGTGATAATTTTTCTATATCCCGACAGTCCACTTATTACTACTGCGGCCTATTGGGAACTAACCGAAATCACCATGTCACTCAGATTCTACTCAGGAAATTTTGATAAATCTTAAAAAGTACACATGTTACAAGAACCTGCGACTGGGAACTAACTGAATTCACAAAGAAACAGTGTTTCAGTTCGTTAAAACGTTGCTCTATCTTGAATAACAAGCTTATTACATGGGAATCCTATTGGGAACCTACTGAATTCACCATGATACTTAGATTCCGTTCCTTTAAATGTTGCTCTATATTGAAAAGCACACTCATACAAGCATGTCCCATTGGGAACTCACTGAATTCGCCTAGGAATTTTGATTCCATTCGTTAAAATTTTTCTATATCCCGAACAGTCCACTTATTACTACTGCGGCCTATTGGGAAGTAACCGAATTCACCATGTTACTCTAATTCGGCTCACCATATTTTGATAAATCTTTAAAAGTACGGAAATTACAAGAGCCTGCTACTGGGAACTAACTGAATTCACAAAGAAACAGTGTTTCAGTTCGTTAGAAAGTTGCTCTATCTTGAATTACAAGCTTATTACATTGAATCCTATTGGGAACCTACTGAATTCACCATGATACTTAGATTCCGTTCCTTAAAATGTTGCTCTATATTGAAAAGCACACTCATACAAGCATGTCCCATTGGGAACTCACTATATTCGCCTAGAAATTTTGATTCCATTCGTGAAAATTTTTCTATATCCCGAACCGTCCACTTATTACTACTGCGGTCTATTGGAATCTAACCGAATTCACCATGTTACTCAGATTCGGCTCACCATATTTTGATAAATCTTTAAAAGTACACATATTACAAGGGCCTGCTACTGGGAACTAACTGAATTCACAAAGATACACTGTTTCAGTTCGTTAAAATGTTGCTCTATCTTGAATAACAAGCTTATTACATGGGAATCCTATTGGGAACCTACTGAATTCACAATGATACTTAGATTCCGTTCCTTTAAATGTTGCGCTATATTGAAAAGCACACTCATACAAGCATGTCCCATTGGGAACTCACTATATTCGCCTAGATATTTTGATTCCATTCGTGAAAATTTTTCTATATCCCTAACAGTCCACTTATTATTACTGCGGCCTATTGGGATCTAACCGAATTCACCATGTTACTCAGATTCGGCTCACCATATTTTGATAAATCTTTAAAAGTACACAGATTACAAGGGCCTGCTACTGGCAACTAACTGAATTCACAAAGATACACTGTTTCAGTTCGTAAAAACGTTGCTCTATCTTGAATAACAAGTTTATTACATGCGAATCCTATTGGGAACCTAGTGAATTCACCATGATACTTAGATTCCGTCCCTTAAAATGTTGCTATATATCGAAAAGCACACTAATACAAGCATGTCCCATTGGGAACTCACTGAATTCGCCTAGAAATTTTGATTCCATTTGTGATAATTTTTCTATATCCCGACAGTCCACTTATTACTAATGCGGCCTATTGTGAACTAACCGAAATCACCATGTCACTCAGATTCGACTCAGGAAATTTTGATAAATCTTAAGAAATACACATGTTACAAGAACCAGCTACTGGGAACTAACTGAATTCACAAAGATACACTGTTTCAGTTCGTTAAAATGTTGCTCTATCTTGAATAACAAGCTTATTACATGGGAATCCTATTGGGAACCTACTGAATTCACAATGATACTTAGATTCCGTTCCTTTAAATGTTGCGCTATATTGAAAAGCACACTCATACAAGCATGTCCCATTGGGAACTCACTATATTCGCCTAGATATTTTGATTCCATTCGTGAAAATTTTTCTATATCCCGAACAGTCCACTTATTATTACTGCGGCCTATTGGGATCTAACCGAATTCACCATGTTACTCAGATTCGGCTCACCATATTTTGATAAATCTTTAAAAGTACACATATTACAAGGGCCTGCTACTGGCAACTAACTGAATTCACAAAGATACACTGTTTCAGTTCGTAAAAACGTTGCTCTATCTTGAATAACAAGTTTATTACATGCGAATCCTATTGGGAACCTAGTGAATTCACCATGATACTTAGATTCCGTCCCTTAAAATGATGGTATATATCGAAAAGCACACTAAAACAAGCATGTCCCCTTGGGAACTCACTGAATTCGCCTAGGAATTTTGATTCCATTTGTGATAATTTTTCTATATCCCGACAGTCCACTTATTACTACTGCGGCCTATTGGGAACTAACCGAAATCACCATGTCACTCAGATTCTACTCAGGAAATTTTGATAAATCTTAAAAAGTACACATGTTACAAGAACCTGCGACTGGGAACTAACTGAATTCACAAAGAAACAGTGTTTCAGTTCGTTAAAACGTTGCTCTATCTTGAATAACAAGCTTATTACATGGGAATCCTATTGGGAACCTACTGAATTCACCATGATACTTAGATTCCGTTCCTTTAAATGTTGCTCTATATCGAAAAGCACACTCATACAAGCATGTCCCATTGGGAACTCACTGAATTCGCCTAGGAATTTTGATTCCATTCGTTAAAATTTTTCTATATCCCGAACAGTCCACTTATTACTACTGCGGCCTATTGGGAAGTAACCGAATTCACCATGTTACTCTAATTCGGCTCACCATATTTTGATAAATCTTTAAAAGTACGGAAATTACAAGAGCCTGCTACTGGGAACTAACTGAATTCACAAAGAAACAGTGTTTCAGTTCGTTAGAAAGTTGCTCTATCTTGAATTACAAGCTTATTACATTGAATCCTATTGGGAACCTACTGAATTCACCATGATACTTAGATTCCGTTCCTTAAAATGTTGCTCTATATTGAAAAGCACACTCATACAAGCATGTCCCATTGGGAACTCACTATATTCGCCTAGAAATTTTGATTCCATTCGTGAAAATTTTTCTATATCCCAAACCGTCCACTTATTACTACTGCGGCCTATTGGAATCTAACCGAATTCACCATGTTACTCAGATTCGGCTCACCATATTTTGATAAATCTTTAAAACTACACATATTACAAGGGCCTGCTACTGGGAACTAACTGAATTCACAAAGATACACTGTTTCAGTTCGTAAAAACGTTGCTCTATCTTGAATAACAAGCTTATTACATGGGAATCCTATTGGGAACCTACTGAATTCACCATGATACTTAGATTCCGTCCCTTGAAATGTGGCTATATATCAAAAAGCACACTAATACAAGCATGTCCCATTGGGAACTCACTGAATTCCCCTCGAAATTTTGATTCCATTTGTGATAATTTTTCTATATCCCGACAGTCCACTTATTACTACTGCGGCCTATTGGGAATTAACCGAAATCACCATGTCACTCAGATTCGACTCAGGAAATTTTGATAAATCTTAAAAAGTACACATGTTACAAGAACCTGCTACTGGGAACTAACTGAATACACAAAGATACACTGTTTAGGTTCGTTAAAACGTTGCTCTATCTTGAATAACAAGCTTATTACATGGGAATCCTACTGGGAACGTACTGAATTCACCAAGATACTTAGTTACCGTTCCTTAAAATGTTGCTCTTTATTGAAAAGGACACTCATACAAGCATGTCCCAGTGGGAACTCACTTAATTCGCCTAGAAATTTTGATTCCATTCATGAAAATTTTTCTATATCCCGAACAGTCCACTTATTACTACTAAGGCCTATTGGGAACTAACCTAATTCACCATGTTACTCAGATTCGGCACACCATATTTTGATAAATCTTTAAAAGTACAGAAATTACAAGAGCCTGCTACTGGAAACTAACTGAATTCACAAAGAAACAGTGTTTCAGTTCGTTAGAAAGTTGCTCTATCTTGAATAACAAGCTTATTACATTGAATCCTATTGGGAACCTACTGAATTCACCATGATACTTAGATTCCGTCCCTTAAAATGTTGCTATATATCTAAAAGCACACTAATACAAGCATGTCCCATTGGGAACTCACTGAATTCGCCAAGAAATTTTGATTCCTTTCGTGAAAATTTTTCTATATCCCGACAGTCCACTGATTACTACTGCGACCTATTGGGAATTAACCGAAATCAGCATGTCACTCAGATTCGACTCAGGAAATTTTGATAAATCTTAAAAAGTACACATATTACAAGAACCTGCTACTGGGAACTAACTGAATTCACAAAGATACACTGTTTCAGTTCGTTAAAACGTTGCTCTATCTTGAATAACAAGCTTATTACATGGGAATCCTATTGGGAACCTACTGAATTCACCATGATACTTAGATTCCGTTCCTTAAAATGTTGCTCTATATTGAAAAGCACACTCATACAAGCATGTCCCATTGGGAACTCACTATATTCGCCTAGAAATTTTGATTCCATTCGTGAAATTTTTTCTATATCCCGAACAGTCCACTTATTACTACTGCGGCCTATTGGGATCTAACCGAATTCACCATGTTACTCTAATTCGGCTCACCATATTTTGATAAATCTTTAAAAGTACAGAAATTACAAGGGCCTGCTACTGGGAACTAACTGAATTCACAAAGATACACTGTTTCAGTTCGTAAAAACGTTGCTCTATCTTGAATAAAAATCTTATTACATGCGAATCCTATTGGGAACCTACTGAATTCACCATGATACTTAGATTCAGTCCCTTAAAATGTTGCTATATATCGAAAAGCACACTAATACAAGCATGTCCCATTGGTAACTCACTGAATTCGCCTAGAAATTTTGATTCCATTTGTTATAATTTTTCTATATCCCGACAGTCCACTTATTACTAATGCGGCCTATTGTGAACTAACCGAAATCACCATGTCACTCAGATTCGACTCAGGAAATTTTGATAAATCTTAAAAAATACACATGTTACAATAACCAGCTACTGGGAACTAACTGAATTCACAAAGATACACTGTTTCAGTTCGTTAAAATGTTGCTCTATCTTGAATAACAAGCTTATTACATGGGAATCCTATTGGGAACCTACTGAATTCACAATGATACTTAGATTCCGTTCCTTTAAATGTTGCTCTATATTGAAAAGCACACTCATTCAAGCATGTCCCATTGGGAACTCACTATATTCGCCTAGATATTTTGATTCCATTCGTGAAAATTTTTCTATATCCCGAACAGTCCACTTATTATTACTGTGGCCTATTGGGATCTAACCGAATTCACCATGTTACTCAGATTCGGCTCACCATATTTTGATAAATCTTTAAAAGTACACATATTACAAGGGCCTGCTACTGGCAACTAACTGAATTCACAAAGATACACTGTTTCAGTTCGTAAAAACGTTGCTCTATCTTGAATAACAAGTTTATTCCATGCGAATCCTATTGGGAACCTAGTGAATTCACCATGATACTTAGATTCCGTCCCTTAAAATGATGGTATATATCGAAAAGCACACTAATACAAGCATGTCCCATTGGGAACTCACTGAATTCGCCTAGGAATTTTGATTCCATTCGTTAAAATTTTTCTATATCCCGAACAGTCCACTTATTACTACTGCGGCCTATTGGGAAGTAACCGAATTCACCATGTTTTCTAATTCGGCTCACCATATTTTGATAAATCTTTAAAAGTACAGAAATTACAAGAGCCTGCTACTGGGAACTAACTGAATTCACAAAGAAACAGTGTTTCAGTTCGTTAGAAAGTTGCTCTATGTTGAATAACAAGCTTATTACATTGAATCCTATTGGGAATGTACTGAATTCACCAAGATACTTAGTTACCGTTCCTTAAAATGTTGCTCTTTATTGAAAAGGACACTCATACAAGCATGTCCCAGTGGGAACTCACTTAATTCGCCTAGAAATTTGGATTACATTCGTGAAAATTTTTCTATATCCCGAACAGTCCACTTATTACTACTGCGGCCTATTGGGAACTAACCGAATTCACCATGTTACTCAGATTCGGCTCACCATATTTTGATAAAACTTTAAAGTACACATATTACAAGAGCCTGCTACTGGGAACTAACTGAATTCACAAAGAAACAGTGTTTCAGTTCGTTAGAAAGTTGCTCTATCTTGAATAACAAGCTTATTACATTGAATCCTATTGGGAACCTACTGAATTCACCATGATACTTAGATTCCGTCCCTTAAAATGTTGCTATATATCTAAAAGCACACTCATACAAGCATGTCCCATTGGGAACTCACTATATTCGCCTAGAAATTTTGATTCCATTCGTGAAATTTTTTCTATATCCCGAACAGTCCACTTATTACTACTGCGGCCTATTGGGATCTAACCGAATTCACCATGTTACTCAGATTCGGCTCACCATATTTTGATAAATCTTTAAAAGTACACATATTACAAGGGCCTGCTAATGGGAACTAACAGAATTCACAAAGATACACTGTTTCAGTTCGTAAAAACGTTGCTCTATCTTGAATAACAAGCTTATTACATGCGAATCCTATTGGGAACCTACTGAATTCACCATGATACTTAGATTCCGTCCCTTGAAATGTGGCTATATATCAAAAAGCACACTAATACAAGCATGTCCCATTGGGAACTCACTGAATTCGCCTAGAAATTTTGATTCCATTTGTGATAATTTTTCTATATCCCGACAGTCCACTTATTACTACTGTGGCCTATTGGGAACTAACCGAAATCACCATGTCACTCAGATTCGACTCAGGAAATTTTGATAAATCTTAAAAAGTACACATGTTACAAGAACCTGCTACTGGGAACTAACTGAATTCACAAACATACACTGTTTCAGTTCTTAAAACGTTGCTCTATCTTGAATAACAAGCTTACTACATGGGAATCCTATTGGGAACCTACTGAATTCACCATGATACTTAGATTCCGTTGCTTTAAATGTTGCTCTATATCGAAAAGCACACTCATACAAGCATGTTCCATTGGGAACTCACTGAATTCGCCTAGGAATTTTGATTCCATTCGGTACAATTTTTCTATATCCCGAACAGTCCACTTATTACTACTGCGGCCTATTGGGAACTAACCGAATTCACCATGTTACTCTAATTCGGCTCACCATATTTTGATAAATCTTTAAAAGTACAGAAATTACAAGAGCCTGCTACTGGGAACTAACTGAATTCACAAAGAAACAGTGTTTCAGTTCGTTAGAAAGTTGCTCTATCTTGAATAACAAGCTTATTACATTGAATCCTATTGGGAACGTACTGAATTCACCAAGATACTTAGTTACCGTTCCTTAAAATGTTGCTCTTTATTGAAAAGCACACTCATACAAGCATGTCCCAGTGGGAACTCACTTAATTTGCCTAGAAATTTTGATTCCATTCGTGAAAATTTTTCTATATCCCGAACAGTCCACTTATTACTACTACGGCCTATTGGGAACTTACCGAATTCACCATGTTACTCAGATTCGGCTCACCATATTTTGATAAATCATTAAAAGTACACATATTACAAGGGCCTGCTACTGGGAAGTAAGTGAATTCACAAAGATACACTGTTTCAGTTTGTAAAAACGTTGCTCTATCTTGAATAACAAGCTTATTACATGCGAATCCTATTGGGAACCTACTGAATTCACCATGATACTTAGATTCCGTTCCTTTAAATGTTGCTCTATATCGAAAGCACACTAATACAAGCATGTCCCATTGGGAACTCACTGAATTCGCCTAGGAATTTTGATTCCATTCGTTAAAATTTTTTTATATCCCGAACAGTCCACTTATTACTACTGCGGCCTATTGGGAAGTAACCGAATTCACCATGTTACTCTAATTCGGCTCACCATATTTTGATAAATCTTTAAAAGTACAGAAATTACAAGAGCCTGCTAATGGGAACTAACTGAATTCACAAAGAAACAGTGTTTCAGTCCGTTAGAACGTTGCTCTATCTTGAATAACAAGCTTATTACATTGAATCCTATTGCGAATGGACTGAATTCACCAAGATACTTAGTTACCGTTCCTTAAAATGTTGCTCTTTATTGAAAAGCACACTCATACAAGCATGTCCCAGTGGGAACTCACTTAATTCGCCTAGAAATTTTGATTCCATTCGTGAAAATTTTTCTATATCCCGAACAGTCCACGTATTACAACTGCGGCCTATTGGGAACTAACCGAATTCACCATGTTACTCAGATTCGGCTCACCATATTTTGATAAATCTTTAAAGTACACATATTACAAGGGCCTGCTACTGGGAACTAACTGAATTCACAAAGATAAACTGTTTCAGTTCGTAAAAACGTGGCTCTATCTTGAATAACAAGTTTATTACGTGCGAATCCTATTGGGAACCTACTGAATTCACCATGATACTTAGATTCCGTCCCTTAAAATGTTGCTATATATCGAAAAGCACACTAATACAAGCATGTCCCATTGGAAACTCACTGAATTCGCCTAGAAATTTTGATTCCATTCGTGAAAATTTTTCTATATCCCGACAGTCCTCTTATTACTACTGCGACCTATTGGGAACTAACCGAAATCACCATGTCACTCAGATTCTACTCAGGAAATTTTGATAAATCTTAAAAAGTACACATGTTACAAGAACCTGCGACTGGGAACTAACTGAATTCACAAAGAAACAGTGTTTCAGTTCGTTAAAACGTTGCTCTATCTTGAATAACAAGCTTATTACATGGGAATCCTATTGGGAACCTACTGAATTCACCATGATACTTAGATTCCGTTCCTTTAAATGTTGCTCTATATCGAAAAGCACACTCATACAAGCATGTCCCATTGGGAACTCACTGAATTCGCCTAGGAATTTTGATTCCATTCGTTAAAATTTTTCTATATCCCGAACAGTCCACTTATTACTACTGCGGCCTATTGGGAAGTAACCGAATTCACCATGTTACTCTAATTCGGCTCACCATATTTTGATAAATCTTTAAAAGTACGGAAATTACAAGAGCCTGCTACTGGGAACTAACTGAATTCACAAAGAAACAGTGTTTCAGTTCGTTAGAAAGTTGCTCTATCTTGAATTACAAGCTTATTACATTGAATCCTATTGGGAACCTACTGAATTCACCATGATACTTAGATTCCGTTCCTTAAAATGTTGCTCTATATTGAAAAGCACACTCATACAAGCATGTCCCATTGGGAACTCACTATATTCGCCTAGAAATTTTGATTCCATTCGTGAAAATTTTTCTATATCCCAAACCGTCCACTTATTACTACTGCGGCCTATTGGAATCTAACCGAATTCACCATGTTACTCAGATTCGGCTCACCATATTTTGATAAATCTTTAAAACTACACATATTACAAGGGCCTGCTACTGGGAACTAACTGAATTCACAAAGATACACTGTTTCAGTTCGTAAAAACGTTGCTCTATCTTGAATAACAAGCTTATTACATGGGAATCCTATTGGGAACCTACTGAATTCACCATGATACTTAGATTCCGTCCCTTGAAATGTGGCTATATATCAAAAAGCACACTAATACAAGCATGTCCCATTGGGAACTCACTGAATTCCCCTCGAAATTTTGATTCCATTTGTGATAATTTTTCTATATCCCGACAGTCCACTTATTACTACTGCGGCCTATTGGGAATTAACCGAAATCACCATGTCACTCAGATTCGACTCAGGAAATTTTGATAAATCTTAAAAAGTACACATGTTACAAGAACCTGCTACTGGGAACTAACTGAATACACAAAGATACACTGTTTAGGTTCGTTAAAACGTTGCTCTATCTTGAATAACAAGCTTATTACATGGGAATCCTACTGGGAACGTACTGAATTCACCAAGATACTTAGTTACCGTTCCTTAAAATGTTGCTCTTTATTGAAAAGGACACTCATACAAGCATGTCCCAGTGGGAACTCACTTAATTCGCCTAGAAATTTTGATTCCATTCATGAAAATTTTTCTATATCCCGAACAGTCCACTTATTACTACTAAGGCCTATTGGGAACTAACCTAATTCACCATGTTACTCAGATTCGGCACACCATATTTTGATAAATCTTTAAAAGTACAGAAATTACAAGAGCCTGCTACTGGAAACTAACTGAATTCACAAAGAAACAGTGTTTCAGTTCGTTAGAAAGTTGCTCTATCTTGAATAACAAGCTTATTACATTGAATCCTATTGGGAACCTACTGAATTCACCATGATACTTAGATTCCGTCCCTTAAAATGTTGCTATATATCTAAAAGCACACTAATACAAGCATGTCCCATTGGGAACTCACTGAATTCGCCAAGAAATTTTGATTCCTTTCGTGAAAATTTTTCTATATCCCGACAGTCCACTGATTACTACTGCGACCTATTGGGAATTAACCGAAATCAGCATGTCACTCAGATTCGACTCAGGAAATTTTGATAAATCTTAAAAAGTACACATATTACAAGAACCTGCTACTGGGAACTAACTGAATTCACAAAGATACACTGTTTCAGTTCGTTAAAACGTTGCTCTATCTTGAATAACAAGCTTATTACATGGGAATCCTATTGGGAACCTACTGAATTCACCATGATACTTAGATTCCGTTCCTTAAAATGTTGCTCTATATTGAAAAGCACACTCATACAAGCATGTCCCATTGGGAACTCACTATATTCGCCTAGAAATTTTGATTCCATTCGTGAAATTTTTTCTATATCCCGAACAGTCCACTTATTACTACTGCGGCCTATTGGGATCTAACCGAATTCACCATGTTACTCTAATTCGGCTCACCATATTTTGATAAATCTTTAAAAGTACAGAAATTACAAGGGCCTGCTACTGGGAACTAACTGAATTCACAAAGATACACTGTTTCAGTTCGTAAAAACGTTGCTCTATCTTGAATAAAAATCTTATTACATGCGAATCCTATTGGGAACCTACTGAATTCACCATGATACTTAGATTCAGTCCCTTAAAATGTTGCTATATATCGAAAAGCACACTAATACAAGCATGTCCCATTGGTAACTCACTGAATTCGCCTAGAAATTTTGATTCCATTTGTTATAATTTTTCTATATCCCGACAGTCCACTTATTACTAATGCGGCCTATTGTGAACTAACCGAAATCACCATGTCACTCAGATTCGACTCAGGAAATTTTGATAAATCTTAAAAAATACACATGTTACAATAACCAGCTACTGGGAACTAACTGAATTCACAAAGATACACTGTTTCAGTTCGTTAAAATGTTGCTCTATCTTGAATAACAAGCTTATTACATGGGAATCCTATTGGGAACCTACTGAATTCACAATGATACTTAGATTCCGTTCCTTTAAATGTTGCTCTATATTGAAAAGCACACTCATTCAAGCATGTCCCATTGGGAACTCACTATATTCGCCTAGATGTTTTGATTCCATTCGTGAAAATTTTTCTATATCCCGAACAGTCCACTTATTATTACTGTGGCCTATTGGGATCTAACCGAATTCACCATGTTACTCAGATTCGGCTCACCATATTTTGATAAATCTTTAAAAGTACACATATTACAAGGGCCTGCTACTGGCAACTAACTGAATTCACAAAGATACACTGTTTCAGTTCGTAAAAACGTTGCTCTATCTTGAATAACAAGTTTATTCCATGCGAATCCTATTGGGAACCTAGTGAATTCACCATGATACTTAGATTCCGTCCCTTAAAATGATGGTATATATCGAAAAGCACACTAATACAAGCATGTCCCATTGGGAACTCACTGAATTCGCCTAGGAATTTTGATTCCATTCGTTAAAATTTTTCTATATCCCGAACAGTCCACTTATTACTACTGCGGCCTATTGGGAAGTAACCGAATTCACCATGTTTTCTAATTCGGCTCACCATATTTTGATAAATCTTTAAAAGTACAGAAATTACAAGAGCCTGCTACTGGGAACTAACTGAATTCACAAAGAAACAGTGTTTCAGTTCGTTAGAAAGTTGCTCTATGTTGAATAACAAGCTTATTACATTGAATCCTATTGGGAATGTACTGAATTCACCAAGATACTTAGTTACCGTTCCTTAAAATGTTGCTCTTTATTGAAAAGGACACTCATACAAGCATGTCCCAGTGGGAACTCACTTAATTCGCCTAGAAATTTGGATTACATTCGTGAAAATTTTTCTATATCCCGAACAGTCCACTTATTACTACTGCGGCCTATTGGGAACTAACCGAATTCACCATGTTACTCAGATTCGGCTCACCATATTTTGATAAAACTTTAAAGTACACATATTACAAGAGCCTGCTACTGGGAACTAACTGAATTCACAAAGAAACAGTGTTTCAGTTCGTTAGAAAGTTGCTCTATCTTGAATAACAAGCTTATTACATTGAATCCTATTGGGAACCTACTGAATTCACCATGATACTTAGATTCCGTCCCTTAAAATGTTGCTATATATCTAAAAGCACACTCATACAAGCATGTCCCATTGGGAACTCACTATATTCGCCTAGAAATTTTGATTCCATTCGTGAAATTTTTTCTATATCCCGAACAGTCCACTTATTACTACTGCGGCCTATTGGGATCTAACCGAATTCACCATGTTACTCAGATTCGGCTCACCATATTTTGATAAATCTTTAAAAGTACACATATTACAAGGGCCTGCTAATGGGAACTAACAGAATTCACAAAGATACACTGTTTCAGTTCGTAAAAACGTTGCTCTATCTTGAATAACAAGCTTATTACATGCGAATCCTATTGGGAACCTACTGAATTCACCATGATACTTAGATTCCGTCCCTTGAAATGTGGCTATATATCAAAAAGCACACTAATACAAGCATGTCCCATTGGGAACTCACTGAATTCGCCTAGAAATTTTGATTCCATTTGTGATAATTTTTCTATATCCCGACAGTCCACTTATTACTACTGTGGCCTATTGGGAACTAACCGAAATCACCATGTCACTCAGATTCGACTCAGGAAATTTTGATAAATCTTAAAAAGTACACATGTTACAAGAACCTGCTACTGGGAACTAACTGAATTCACAAACATACACTGTTTCAGTTCTTAAAACGTTGCTCTATCTTGAATAACAAGCTTACTACATGGGAATCCTATTGGGAACCTACTGAATTCACCATGATACTTAGATTCCGTTGCTTTAAATGTTGCTCTATATCGAAAAGCACACTCATACAAGCATGTTCCATTGGGAACTCACTGAATTCGCCTAGGAATTTTGATTCCATTCGGTACAATTTTTCTATATCCCGAACAGTCCACTTATTACTACTGCGGCCTATTGGGAACTAACCGAATTCACCATGTTACTCTAATTCGGCTCACCATATTTTGATAAATCTTTAAAAGTACAGAAATTACAAGAGCCTGCTACTGGGAACTAACTGAATTCACAAAGAAACAGTGTTTCAGTTCGTTAGAAAGTTGCTCTATCTTGAATAACAAGCTTATTACATTGAATCCTATTGGGAACGTACTGAATTCACCAAGATACTTAGTTACCGTTCCTTAAAATGTTGCTCTTTATTGAAAAGCACACTCATACAAGCATGTCCCAGTGGGAACTCACTTAATTTGCCTAGAAATTTTGATTCCATTCGTGAAAATTTTTCTATATCCCGAACAGTCCACTTATTACTACTACGGCCTATTGGGAACTTACCGAATTCACCATGTTACTCAGATTCGGCTCACCATATTTTGATAAATCATTAAAAGTACACATATTACAAGGGCCTGCTACTGGGAAGTAAGTGAATTCACAAAGATACACTGTTTCAGTTTGTAAAAACGTTGCTCTATCTTGAATAACAAGCTTATTACATGCGAATCCTATTGGGAACCTACTGAATTCACCATGATACTTAGATTCCGTTCCTTTAAATGTTGCTCTATATCGAAAGCACACTAATACAAGCATGTCCCATTGGGAACTCACTGAATTCGCCTAGGAATTTTGATTCCATTCGTTAAAATTTTTTTATATCCCGAACAGTCCACTTATTACTACTGCGGCCTATTGGGAAGTAACCGAATTCACCATGTTACTCTAATTCGGCTCACCATATTTTGATAAATCTTTAAAAGTACAGAAATTACAAGAGCCTGCTAATGGGAACTAACTGAATTCACAAAGAAACAGTGTTTCAGTCCGTTAGAACGTTGCTCTATCTTGAATAACAAGCTTATTACATTGAATCCTATTGCGAATGGACTGAATTCACCAAGATACTTAGTTACCGTTCCTTAAAATGTTGCTCTTTATTGAAAAGCACACTCATACAAGCATGTCCCAGTGGGAACTCACTTAATTCGCCTAGAAATTTTGATTCCATTCGTGAAAATTTTTCTATATCCCGAACAGTCCACGTATTACAACTGCGGCCTATTGGGAACTAACCGAATTCACCATGTTACTCAGATTCGGCTCACCATATTTTGATAAATCTTTAAAGTACACATATTACAAGGGCCTGCTACTGGGAACTAACTGAATTCACAAAGATAAACTGTTTCAGTTCGTAAAAACGTGGCTCTATCTTGAATAACAAGTTTATTACGTGCGAATCCTATTGGGAACCTACTGAATTCACCATGATACTTAGATTCCGTCCCTTAAAATGTTGCTATATATCGAAAAGCACACTAATACAAGCATGTCCCATTGGAAACTCACTGAATTCGCCTAGAAATTTTGATTCCATTCGTGAAAATTTTTCTATATCCCGACAGTCCTCTTATTACTACTGCGACCTATTGGGATCTAACCGAAATCACCATGTCACTCAGATTCGACTAAGGAAATTTTGATAAATTTTAAAAAGTACACATATTACAAGAATCTGCTACTGGGAACTAACTGAATTCACAAAGATACACTGTTTCAGTTCGTTAAAACGTTGCTCTATCTTGAATAACAAGCTTATTACATGGGAATCCTATTGGGAACCTACTGAATTCACCATGATACTTAGATTCCGTTCCTTAAAATGTTGCTCGATATTGAAAAGCACACTCATACAAGCATGTCCCATTGGGAACTCACTGAATTCACACAGAAATTTTGATTCCATTCGTGAAAATTTTTCTATATCCCGAACAGTCCACTTATTACCACCTCGGCCTATATGGAACTAGCTGAATTCACCATGTTACTATGATTCGACTCACCATATTTTGATAAATCTTTGAAAGTACACAAATTACAAGAGCCTGCTACTGGGATCTAACTGAATTCACAAAGAAACAGTGTTTCAGTTTTTAGAAAGTTGCTCTATCTTGAATAACAAGCTTATTACATTGAATCCTATTGGGAACGTACTGAATTCACAAAGATACTTAGTTACCGTTCCTTAAAATGTTGCTCTTTATTGAAAAGCACATTCATACAAGCATGTCCCAGTGGGAACTCACTTAATTCGCCTAGAAATTTTGATTCCATTTGTGAAAATTTTTCTATATCCCGACTGTCCACTTATTACTACTACGGAATATTGGGAACTAACCGAAATCACCATGTCACTCAGATTCGACTCCGGAAATTTTGATAAATCTTAAAAAGTACACATATTACAAGAACCTGCTACTGGGAACTAACTGAATTCACAAAGATACACTGTTTCAGTTCGTTAAAACGTTGCTCTATCTTGAATAACAAGCTTATTACATGGGAATCCTATTGGGAACCTACTGAATTCACCATGATACTTAGATTCCGTTCCTTAAAATGTTGCTCTATATTGAAAAGCACACTAATACAAGCATGTCCCATTGGGAACTCACTATATTCGCCTAGAAATTTTGATTCCATTCGTGAAAATTTTTCTATATCCCGAACAGTCCACTTATTACTACTGCGGCCTATTGGGATCTAACCGAATTCACCATGTACTCAGATTCGGCTCACCATATTTTGATAAATCTTTAAAAGTACACATATTACAAGGGCCTGCTACTGGGAACTAACTGAATTCACAAAGATACACTGTTTCAGTTCATAAAAACGTTGCTCTATCTTGAATAACAAGCTTATTACATGCGAATCCTATTGGGAACCTACTGAATTCACCATGATACTTAGATTCCATCCCTTAAAATCTTGCTCTATATTGAAAACCACACTCATACAAGCATGTCCCATTGGGAACTCACTTAATTCGCCCAGGAATATTGATTCCATTCGTTAAAATTTTTCTATATCCCTAACAGTCCACTTATTACTACTGCGGCCTATTGGGAACTAACCGAAATCACCATGTCACTCTGATTCGACTCAGGAAATTTTGATAAATCTTAAAAAGTACACATATTACAAGAACCTGCTACTGGGAACTAACTGAATTCACAAAGATACACTGTTTCAGTTCGTTAAAACGTTGCTCTATCTTGAATAACAAGCTCATTACATGGGAATCCTATTGGGAACCTACCAAATTAACCAAGATACATAGATTCCGTTATTTATCATGTTGCTCTACATTGAAAAGCACACTCATACAAGCATGTCCCATTGGGAACTCACTATATTCGCCTAGAAATTTTGATTCCATTCGTGAAAATTTTTCTATATCCCGAACAGTCCACTTATTACTACTGCGGCCTATTGGGAACTTACCGAATTCACCATGTTACTCAGATTCGGCTCACCATATTTTCATAAATCTTTAAAAGTACACATATTACAAGAGCCTGCTACTGGGAATTAAATGAATTCACTAAGAAACAGTGTTTCAGTTCGTTAGAACTTTGCTCTATCTTGAATAACAAGCTTATTACATCAAACCCTATTGGGAACGTACTGAATTCACCATGATACTTAGTTACCGTTCTTTAAAATGTTGCTCTTTATTGAAAAGCACACTCATACAAGCATGTCCCAGTGGGAACTCACTTAATTCGCCTAGAAATTTTGATTCCATTCGTGAAAATTTTTCTATATCCCGAACAGTCCACTTATTACTACTGCGGCCTATTGGGAACTAACCGTATTCACCATGTTACTCAGATTCGGCTCACATAATTTGATAAATCTTTAAAAGTACACATATTACAAGGGCCTGCTGCTGGGAACTAACTGAATTCACAAAGATACACTGTCTCAGTTCGTAAAACGTTGCTCTATCTTGAATAACAAGTTTATTACATGCGAATCCTATTGGGAACCTACTGAATTCACCATGAAACTTAGATTCCGTCCCTTAAAATGTTGCTATTTATCGAAAAGCACACTAATACAAGCATGTCCCATTGGGAACCCACTGAATTCACCCAGAAATTTTGATTCCAATCGTGAAAATTTTTCTTTATCCCGAACAGTCCACTTATTACTACCTCGGCCTATATGGAACTAGCCGAATTCACCATGTTACTCAGTTTCGGCTCACCATATTTTGATAAATCTTAAAAGTACACAAATTACAAGAGCCTGCTACTGGAAACTAACTGTATTCACAAAGAAACAGTGTTTCAGTTCATTAGAACGTTGCTCTATCTTGAATAACAAGCTTATTACATCGAATCCTTTGGGAACGTACTGAATTCACAATGATACTTAGTTTCCATTCCTTAAAATGTTGCTCTTTATTGAACAGCACACTCATAGAAGCATGTCCCATTGGGAACTCACTTAATTCGCCTAGAAATTTTGACTCCATTCGTGAAATTTTTCTATATCCCGACAGTCCACTTATTACTACGGCGGCCTATTGGGAACTAACCGAATTCACCATGTTACTCAGATTCGGCTCACAAAATTTTGATAAATCTTTAAAAGTACACATATTACTAGGGCCTGCTACTGGGAGCTAACTGAATTCACAAAGAAACAGTGTTTCAATTCGTTAAAACGTTGCTCTATCTTGAATAACAAGCTTATTACATGGGAATCGTATTGGGAACCTACTGAATTCACCATGATACTTAGATTCCGTTACTTAAAATGTTGATCTATAATGAAAAGCACACTCATACAAGCATGTCCCATTGGGAACTCACTGAATTCACCCAGAAATTTTGATTCCAATCGTGAAAATTTTTTCATATCCCGAAGAGTCCACTTATTACTACAGCGGCCTATTGGGAACTAACCGAATTTACCATGTTACTCAGATTCGGCTCACCAAATTTTGATAAATGTTAAAAAGTACACATATTACAAGAACCTGCTACTGGGAACTAAGTGAATTCACAAAGATACACTATTTCAGTTTTTAAAACGTTGCTCTATGTTGAATAACAAGCTTATTACATGCGAATCCTATTGGGAACCTACTGAATTAACCAAGATACATAGATACAGTTATTTATCATGTTGCTCTACATTGAAAAGCACACTCATACAAGCATGGCCCATTGGGAACTCACTGAATTCACCCAGAAATTTTGATTCCATTCGTGAAAATTTTTCTATATCCCGAACAGTCCCCTTATTCCTACTGCGGCCTATTGTGAACTAACCGAATTCAACATCTTACTCAGATTCGGGTCACCATATTTTGATAAATCTTTAACAGTACACATATTACAAGGGCCTGCTACTGGGAACTAACTGACTTCACAAAGCAACAGTGTTTCAGTTCGTTAAAACGTTGCTCTATCGTGAATAACAAGTTAATTACATGCGAATCCTATTGGGAACGTACTGAATTCACCATGATACTTAGTTTCCGTTCCTTAAAATGTTGCTCTTTATTGAAAAGCACAGTCATAGAAGCATGTCACATTGGGAACTCACTTAATTCGCCTAGAAATTTTGATTCCATTCGTGAAATTTTTCTATATCCCTACAGTCCACTTATTACTACGGCGGCCTATTGGGAACTAACCGAATTCACCATGTTACTCAGATTCGGCTCACCATATTTTGATAAATCTTTAAAAGTACACATATTACAAGGGACTGCTACGGGGAACTAACTGAATTCACAAAGATACACTGTTTCAGTTCGTAAAAACGTTGCTCTATCTTGAATAACAATTTATTACATGCGAATCCTATTGGGAACCTACTGTATTCACCATTATACTTAGATTCCGTCCCTTAAAATGTTGCTATATATCGAAAAGCACAGTAATACAAGCATGTCCCATTGGGAACTCACTTAATTCGCCTAGAAATTTTGATTCCATTCGTGAAAATTTTTCTATATCCCGACAGTCCACTTATTACTACTGCGGCCTATTGGAAACTAACAGAATTCACCATGTTACTCAGATTCGGCTCACCATATTTTGATAAATCTTTAAAAGTACACTTATTACAAGGGCCTGCTACTGGGAACTAACTGAATTCACAAAGATACACTGTTTCAGTTCGTAAAAACGTTGCTCTATCTTGAATAACAAGCTTATTACATGAAAATCCTATTGGGAACCTACTGAATTCACAATCATACTTAGATTCCGTCCCTTAAAATGTTGCTATATATCGAAAAGAACACTAATACAAGCATGTCCCATTGGGAACTCACTTAATTCGCCTAGGAATTTTGATTTCATTCGTGAAAATTTTTCTATATCCCGAACAGTCCACTTATTACTACTGCGGCCTATTGGGAACTAACCGAAATCACCATGTCACTCAGATTCGACTCAGGAAATTTTGATAATTCTTAAAAAGTACACATATTACATGGGCCTGCTACTGGGAACTAACTGAATTCACAAAGATACACTGTTTCAGATCGTTGAAACGTTGCTCTATCTTGAATAACAAGCTTATTACATGCGAATCCTATTGTGAACCTACTGAATTCACCATGACACTTAGATTCCGTTCCTTAAAATGTTGCTCTATATTGAAAAGCACACTCAGACAAGCATGTCCCATTGGGAATTCACTATATTCGCCTAGATATTTTGATTCCATTCGTGAAAATTTTTCTATATCCCGAACAGTCCACTTATTACTACTGCGGCCTATTGGGATCTAACCAAATTCACCATGTTACTCAGATTCGGCTCACCATATTTTGATAAATCTTTAAAAGTACACATATTACAAGGGCCTGCTACTGGGAACTAACTGAATTTACAAAGAAACTGTGTTTCAGTTCGTTAAAACGTTGCTCTATCGTGAATAACAAGCTTACTACATTGGAATCCTATTGGGAACCTACTGAATTCACCATGATACTTATATTCGGTTCCTTAAAATGTTGCTCTATATTGAAAAGCACACTCATACAAGGATGTCCCATTGGGAACTCACTGAATTCGCCTAGGAATTTTGATTCCATTCGTTAAAATTTTTCTATATCCAGAACAGTCCACTCATTACCACTGCGGCCTATTGTGAACTAACCGAATTCAACATGTTACTCAGATTCGGTTCACCATATTCTGATAAATCTTTAAAAGTACACATATTACAAGGGCCTGCTACTGGGAATTGACTGAATTCACCAAGAAACAGTGTTTCAGTTCGTTAAAACTTTGCTCTATCTTGAATAACAAGCTCATTACCTGGGAATCCTATTGGGAACCTACTGAATTAACCAAGATACATAGATACCGTTATTTATCATGTTGCTCTACATTGAAAAGCACACTCATACAAGCATGTCCCATTGGAAATTACTTAATTCGCCTATGAATTTTGATTCCATTCGTTAAAATTTTTCTATATCCCGACAGTCCACTTATTACTACTGCGACCTATTGGGATCTAACCGAAATCACCATGTCACTCAGATTCGACTCAGGAAATTTTGATAAATCTTAAAAAGTACACATATTACAAGAACCTGCTACTGGGAACTAACTGAATTCACAAAGATACACTGTTTCAGTTCGTTAAAACGTTGCTCTATCTTGAATAACAAGCTTATTACATGCGAATCCTATTGGGAACCTACTGAATTCACCATGATACTTAGATTCCATTCCTTAAAATGTTGATCTATATTGAAAAGCACACTCATACAAGCATGTCCCATTGGGAACTCACTGAATTCACCCAGAAATTTTGATTCCATTCGTGAAAATTTTTCTATATCCCGAACTGTCCCCTTATTACTACTGCGGCCTATTGTGAACTAACCGAATTCAACATGTTACTCAGAATCGGCTCACCATATTTTGATAAATCTTTAAAAGTACACATATTACAAGGGCCTGCTACTGGGAACTAACTGAATTCACAAAGAAACAGTGTTTCAGTTCGTTAAAACGTTGCTCTATCGTGAATAACAAGTTAATTACATGCGAATCCTATTGGGAACCTACTGAATTCACCATGATACTTTAATTCGGTTCCTTAAAATGTTGCTCTATATTGAAAAGCACACTCATACAAGCATGTCCCATTGGGAACTCACTGAATTCGCCTAGGAATTTTGATTCCATTCGTGAAAATTTTTCTATATCCCGAACAGTCCACTCATTACTACTGCGGCCTATTGTGAACTAACCGAATTCAACATTTTACTCAGATTCGGTTCACCATATTCTGATAAATCTTTAAAAGTACACATATTACAAGGGCCTGCTACTGGGAATTAACTGAATTCACAAAGAAACAGTGTTTCAGTTCTTTAAAACGTTGCTCTACCTTGAATAACAAGCTCATTACATGGGAATCCTATTGGGAACCTACTGAATTAACCAAGATACATAGATACCGTTATTTATCATGTTGCTCTACATTGAAAAGCACACTCATACAAGCATGTCCCATTGGGAACTCACTATATTCGCCTAGAAATTTTGATTTCATTCGTTAAAATTTTTCTATATCCCGAACAGTCCACTTATTACTACTGTGGCCTATTGGGAACTAACCGAATTCACCATGTTACTCAGATTCGGCTCACCATATTTAGTTAAATCTTTAAAAGTACACATATTACAAGGGCCTGCTACTGGGAACTAACTGAATTCACAAAGATACACTGTTTCAGTTCGTAAAAACGTTGCTCTATCTTGAATAACAAGCTTATTACATGCGAATCCTATTGGGAACCTACTGAATTCACCATGATACTTAGGTTCGGTTCCTTAAAATGTTGTTCTACTTTGAAAAGCACACTCATACAAGCATGTCCCATTGGGAACTCACTATATTCGTCTAGAAATTTTGATTCCGTTCGTGAAAATTTTTCTATATGCCGAACAGTCCACTTATTACTACTGCGGCCTATTGGGAACTAACCGAATTCACCATGTTACTCAGATTCGGCTCACCATATTTTGATAAATCTTTAAAAGTACACAAATTACAAGATCCTGCTACTGGGAACTAACTGAATTCACAAAGAAACAGTGTTTCAGTTCGTTAAAACGTTGCTCTATCTTGAATAACAAGCTTATTACATGGGAATCCTATTGGGAACCTACTGAATTCACCATTATACTTAGATTCCGTTCCTTAAAATGTTGCTCTATATTGAAAAGCACACTCATACCAGCATGTACCATTGGGAACTCACTGAATTCACCCAGAAATTTTTATTCCATTCTTGAAAATTTTTCTATATCCCGAACAGTCCACTTATTACTACCTCGGCCTATATGGAACTAGCGGAATTCACCATGTTACTCAGATTCGGCTCACCATATTTTGATAAATCTTTAAAAGTACACAAATTACAAGAGCCTGCTACTGGGAACTAACTGAATTCACAAAGAAACAGTGTTTCAGTTCGTTAGAACGTTGCTCTATCTTGAATAACAAGCTTATTACATCGAATCCTATTGGGAACGTACTGAATTCATCATGATACTTAGTTTGCGTTCCTAAAAATGTTGCTCTTTATTGAAAAGCACACTCATAGAAGCATGTCCCATTTGGAACTCACTTAATTCGCCTAGAAATTTTGATTCCATTCGTGAAACTTTTCTATATCCCGACAGTCCACTTATTACTACTACGGCCTATTGGGAACTAACCGAATTCACCATGTCACTCAGATTCGGCTCACCAAATTTTGATAAATCGTTAAAAGTACACATATTACTAGGGCCTGCTACTGGGAACTAACTGAATTCACAAAGATACACTGTTTCAGTTCGTTAAAACGTTGCTCTATCTTGAATAACAAGCTTATTACATGCGAATCCTATTGGGAACCTACTGAATTCACCGTGATACTTTGATTCCGTCCCTTAAAATGTTGCTATATATCGAAAAGCACACTAATACAAGCATGTCCCATTGGGAACTCACTTAATTCGCCTAGGAATTTTGATTCCATTCGTTAAAATTTTTCTATATCCCGAACAGTCCGCTTATTACTACTGCGGCCTATTGGGAACTAACCGAAATCACCATGTTACTCAGATTCAACTCAGGAAATTTTGATAAATCTTAAAAAGTACACATATTACAAGAACCTGCTACTGGGAACTAACTGAATTCACAAAGATACACTGTTTCAGTTCGTTAAAACGTTTCTTTATCTTGAATAACAAGCTTATTACATGGGAATCCTATTGGGAACCTACTGAATTCACCATGATACTTAGATTCCGTTCCATAAAATGTTGCTCTATATTGAAAAGCACACTCATACAAGCATGTCCCATTGGGAACTCACTGAATTGACCAAGAAATTTTGATTCCATTCGTGAAAATTTTTCTATATCCCGAACAGTCCCCTTATTACTACTGCGGCCTATTGGGAACTAACCGAATTCACCATGTTACTCAGATTCGGCTCACCATATTTTGATAAATCTTTAAAAGTACACATATTACAAGGGCCTGCTACTGGGAACTAACTGAATTCACAAAGAAACAGTGTTTCAGTTCGTTAAAACGTTGCTCTATCTTGAATAACAAGCTTATTACATTGAATCCTATTGGGAACCTACTGAATTCACCATGATACTTAGATTCCGTTCCATAAAATGTTCCTCTATATCGAAAAGCACACTCATACAAGCATGTCCCATTGGGAACTCACTTAATTCGCCTAGGAATTTTGATTCCATTCGTTAAAATTTTTCTATATCCCGAACAGTCCACTTATTACTACTGCGGCCTATTGGGAACTAACAGAAATCACCATGTCACTCAGATTCGACTCAGGAAATTTTGATAATTCTTAAAAAGTACACATATTACAAGAACCTGATACTGGGAACTAACTGAATTCACAAAGATACACTGTTTCAGTTCGTTAAAACGTTGCTCTATCTTGAATAACAAGCTCATTACATGGGAATCCTATTGGGAACCTACTGAATTAACCAAGATACATAGATACCGTTATTTATCATGTTACTCTACATTGAAAAGCACACTCATACAAGCATGTCCCATTGGGAACTCACTATGTTCGCCTAGAAATTTTGATTCCATTCGTGCCGTGGCCTGAGAGGCAACCAAGAAAGACTAATTCCAGAAACAAATCCAGATGGCCAGATTCTGTTTTTCCTCAACACGGTCGTTTCTAAAATAACCATTGTTTTTTTTAAATCTGACAAAACAGGAAACAGAAGTAACTGGGATAAAACCAAAATCTAGATCCTTTCTACTCTGCTATATGTCTTTCTTCTCGTTAATGTGTTTCTAAAACAATGATTTTTTTTTTAATATTTGTGGTTTTATAATTTATTCTACAAGGAAACCAATGGGAAAGACTTGCCAATTTCTTTGGAACTGTAATGCAGGGTAGTAAAACAAATGAAGATCTTGTGATTGTAAAGAGACTAATTTTCCAACAGAGTTACGGAAATATTTTTTCTAAGAAACCAGCTCAGTCAAATGAGGCATTTAGACTCTGGTTACCATAGTGCTTGTGTCTTTCCTTGCGCTGGGTTTCCCTGCTCTGTAGCCTTCCCTTGAAAGTTCTGTTCTCTTGGTGTCATCTCCTGAAAGCCGAAATTAGGTACCATGGTGTCTGCTTTTAAGTTCTAAAAAATACTGAAGAACCTAAACTTTAGTGTCTGCATGGTGACATAAGCCACATCGCTAATAGCTCATCTAGTTAATATGAAAAAATCATGCTTTCACTCCCAACCTAAATTGGGATTGAGTTCCAGGTGAACATCATCCTCCAGTTCCAGTAACCAAAACTATACACTGGTCATTGCTCAGATTTCGATTTTGTTTCGATTCATGTTGTCACTTGTAGAAGTTTGGACCCGGTTCTTCCTCCAAGCCCCATGCTCCCAGAAATAAGACAGAGACTCAAAATATATTAACAAATACCTTGGCCATAGAGCTAGACTCTTCTCTGACAAATTCTAACCCACTTACTCAAATCTACATTCCGCCATGTGGCTCATTACCTGTGCTCAGGAACCACGAGTCTGTCTGGTCACGTTTTCCAGGGCAAATCTCTCCAACCTGGCTCTATCCCAGAATTCTTTCTGCCTCCTGGATGTCCCACCTTCTATTCTACCCTTTCCTATAGGCCATAATTTTTTTTAACTGAAAGGTGATATATCCATACAAATACACAAGATACTCTCTCTACAGTCACTAGCATTCTTAAAGCCTTCAAAGTGCTAATTATTCCAATTCTACTTTTACTTCTAATGCACCAACACCAACACCAACATTCAGAGACCATCCATGGGAGGACTATTGCTTTAAAGAACTTATGTGCACCGGCTTTTCCTTTCAGTTTATTCTGGTAATAATGCCACTCGAGCTGGGTGTTAGTATCAGGATGAAAAGTTGTTCTATGTACACCAGCCTTGCCGGGAACTCATAGAAGTTCACCTGCTAGGATTAAAAGCTTGCTCCACCAAACATGGCTTTGATGAACTGACTCAATCTAACAGCAGCAGAGTCAGTTTTCTGTGGCCTTTGGTTTCTTACAATGAAAAACAGGCAACTCGGATACCAGGTTCAGATTGTAGGAGAAGAAAATGAGACAAAAAACTACAATCAGACTTTTGTAATTCTGGTATAAGTAGGTATAAATAGATTTTGAGAGCAGGTTGCTCAGAACAAAGAAACATATAACACACAAGCTCTCCTGCCTCACTACATAAGCCAGACAAAAGAACAATAGACCAGAAGGTAAGTGTCCCTAGCCTAAAATCAATTCCTTTACATTCAAAAAAATCCCTTTCAGAGCTGAGTCCAAACTATCCAGAACAAAATAAAGTCTTGCTGGGAATCTAGAATTTTCTAGTATTTTCACATAAGAGAAAAACTGACTTTCAAATGAAACTGCAAATGTAGCTATCTTGTCCAGAAAGAACTAAAGAAAAATGCTAAATAAATGCTTCTAATACCAGTAAGTAGTACACACATAAACCTGAAATTTCATTTGCAAAGCAGACTGCCCAGTTGACTCAACTCAATGATACAGAATTATCCAAAACCCAGAAGTTAGTATGTTTACCTACATTAAGGGAGGAGTTATTTGAACAGAAGAGAAAGTCTGAAGACACAGTATAGCAGCAAATTCCCCTTAATGTGCAATAAAAAGATATAGAAAATATCCAGAAACTCTCATCTATGTGAGATAACGGAGTCCTCAATTTAAGATACTCTTCTCTGTATATTTCAACGTACACTAAAGCAGTACTATTCTAATTTTCCTATACCTGTGATAATAAAGGGTAGCCAATTTGAACAAATGAATAAATTTAATTGAGAAAGAACAAAATACTTTCCAAAGAATATATTGTTATCATTTCAGATACACACACAGACACACAGACACACAGACACTCACTCTCTCTCTCTCTCTCTCATGTGTCAATTTTTTTAAACAAACAAGAATACAGATCTTTAAGATCTGTTATACTTCTTACACCCAGGAGACAAAGAAGAAAACAGTATCAACATGCCTTCCAGAGCTCTGATGTCTGGGTGCCCTCAATACTGACATATTGCCTAAACGGAAAAAAAGAGCATTCAAACCCAAACTAATTCTTCTCATTAAAAACATAGTTAGTCAATTTTAAAAAATCACATTTAAGAATAATGTTAACATAATATAGAATATATTATGGACTGAACTCCACCTTAATAGATGAATTTCCATTTCTTCAGTTTTCTGATAGAATGTTCAATCACTTCTAACAATAGCATAGCATTATTTCCTATTCTACATTCTAACCTTCTTCCTTTAAGATTATAATTTTATAAGATAAATCTGATTATACAATTTAGTTATGTGTAGTTTCACCTATTTAGCTTTGATAAACTCCATTCTGCACAACTCTACAAATTTTACTTAATGAAACAATTACAATGGCTACTACTACCCAATGTTGTTGATAAGTAATAAAACACAAGAAGTTTACAAGGAGTTAGATTAATTCTCACAACACTATAGGGAAAAATTACTATCACCCACAACTTGTATATTAGTAATATAAGTTCAACACCTGGTACGTGCCCAAATTGGAATTTATTTCCAGTCAGTCTGATTTCCAAGCTCTTAAATTATCATACTTGTTGTTATTAAAATCTCGTTGTAATAAAATACCCACCACACCCATCCAAATAGAGCACACAAAACTAACACAGTTCCACTTGGTGAAATTTAATGGGAGAACAAGTCAAGGGAAAGGGGCAAGAGAAAGAAGAGAAAAGAATGAAGAGAAGAGAGAGCATGAGGGCAGAAGAAGTCTGCCTTTCATTTGGTATATGACATAACTATTCCCACAAGGAGTTGGGATTTGGACCAAAGGAATACTGGGAAGTAGGGCTGTTGCCATGTCAACAGTTACCAAATGGTGTCGCTGCTCAAGGCAATTCCTGATACCAACAATACTGCTGTTATAATTCAACATATTTCAAAAAGTAGTTCACAAAAAAAAAAAAAAAAACAAAGTCTATACACACAGGGAATTGTTCTTTCATCATTAGCTGTTACTAGTTCTGCCGCATGACTATTATATTTATGGAGATGAAAGTAAATATTATCTCATAAGGAAAATTACTGACTTAGAATAACCAAAGATTGTTAATAAGGATTATTATAACCCAACTATTAGGTTAACATTACTTTATAATAATATTACTTCTAATAATCCCCCTGGTGTTCCAAAATATGATAGTACAGGTCCTAAAACTGCCACCCATTTCTCCTTGTTTCAAGCTCTGGCCGAATCTTTCCTGCACTGTGACAGCCAACTCTGTGAAAAACTGACTCATAAAAGGGCAGTGAAAGAACACAGACTAGAAACCATTAAAAAAAAAAGTCTATTCAGTCCCAAAAAAAAGGACACCTGCCTGGTAAGATAAAGGAGAGAGCAAGCAGTGAAGATCCAGGTAAATATATTTAAAATGCAAATTATACCAGCCCTCAACAAACACCGAGAAGTCAACAAAATGATCTAAGTATTAAAAAGAAAAAACAAGGGGCTGGGGATTTAGCTCAGTGGTAGAGCGCTTACCTAGGAAGCGCAAGGCACGGGGTTCCGTCCCCAGCTCCGAAAAAAAGAACCAAAAAAAAAAAAAAGAAAAAGAAAAAAAGAAAAAACAAAACAAACAAACAAAAAATCCTAAAAACCCCAAACCACTCTTTCTCTTCAACAAGGTGGCCAAGTAGCAGATACCAACATGCAGATCTTCATGAAAACCCTAATGGGCAAGACCATTACTCTTGAGATTGAGCCCAGTGACACCATCAATAATGATCCAAGACAGGGAAGGCATCCCACCGACCAGCAGAGCTGATATTTGCTGGCAAACATTTGGAGGATGGCCACAACCTGTCCAACTACAACATCTAGAAAGAGTCCACCTTGCACCTGGTGCTGTGTCTGCACAGTGGCATCATCGAGTCATCCCTTTGTCACCTTGTCCAGAATTACAATTGTGACAAGATGATCTGCCACAAGTGCTACTCATGCCTGCACACAGTGTAGTCAACTGCTACAAGAAGTTCGGCCACTCCAACAACCTGAGCCCCAAAGAAGAAGGTCAAATAAGGCTTGGGCCATACCTGGCCTGTGACCCTGTGACCAAATAAAATCCATTGACAAGGGCAAAAAAAAAAAAAAAAAAAAAGAGAGGGGGAGAGAGAGAATGACAAATAAAAATATCAAGCTGGGCACAGGACTTAAACCCTAGCATTAAGAGACAGAGGGCAGGCACATCTCTGTAAGTCTGAAGGCAGCCTGGTCTACAAGGTGAGTTCCAGGACAGCCAGGGCTATACAGAAAACCCTGACTGTAAAACAAAACAAAATTCTGACAATTAGCTTTTCTTTGTAAAACCATTATGACTCTTTAGCATATCCAACAAAAATTCATGTATTGGTGGCAAGAAAATACACTGTTAACTATGAATACTCTATGCTGGTACAGAACACCAGACAAACCCACATTTGGAAAATAGCTGTGTAAGAAATATGGTAAGACACACATTTAAACAACTAACATTATTGGATTTTGTACTAAAAACTGAGATCTTACGAGTAAACTGTAGTGGTTTGGCTTGATGCTGCTTGTATATTATTATTCATATTGGTTCCTCAAGAGGGGTTGCCCCCACCCCACAAGCAGAGCATCATGTACTTAGGTGATGCTATGTGAACCTTCTCTCCACTTTAATAGGTCAATAAATGGTTAGAGCCTATGATTGGGTACTGGATAGGAAAGGTGGGACTGGAGGCTCTGGAGGGGGTGGCAGGTAGAAGGAGAAAAAGAATGAAGGAAGAGGAGAGAAGGAAGCCACTATACACCAGAATCATGTGGCTGGGAGAAACCAGAAGTAGTAAGGAGTCTTAGAATTGGGAAATAAGTTAGTATTGTATTAGATATGCCCAATGTAGGCATATAACTTATAATTAAAATATTTGGATTGTGTGTCTTTTACATGGGCTGTTAGGGTTGGAAATTTTAGTAACAAATTGACAAACCCATGTCTGGCTTAGAACCGAAGTAACCCGATACGGAAATCCACCCCCATCCACTCATTATTAACAACTAGGGCTTCACTCTAAAGCTGCTTCAGGGTGGAAATTAAGCATGAGTCTAAAGGGTATACAGAGAGCTAGCTGAGAGGCTCCCTTCCCAAGTCCCAAGCAAACCTAGGCAACCAGAGGTACCACACCAGTCCTGAGCTGGGACACAAGGTGGCGCCAATCCCACAACATAGTTGGGGTTCCCTGAGTCTGAGAGAAAAAAAAGAAGGACAGGAAGTCAAGGTTGCCTGAGATGAGGCCTTCACAACTGAAAATTAGCAACTGAAAACACAGCAGGTATCTTTCCAAAGCTTTCTCACAGATAACAATGGGCTGATCTAGGCATCTCTCTCCCAAGTCACCCTTCCCATGCACACTTTGATTTCCAACATCCCTCCACTTCTAAACACAGGTAGCAAGACCAGCTCTCTCAACTGCTTACACTGCAGGCTGTGTAAGATCAATACACAGGCTGAAGGCTATACAGGACAGTCAAAAGACCTAAAGGGCTCAAAACACAAAAGCCAAGGGTCTTTGTACAGTCAGCCCCTCCCTACTAGTGAAAGAATCTGAAAGGACCTTAATGTCCTAAATCAAACACCAGAAGGAAACAAAGATAAAAGAAACTTCAGACCAAATATAAGAAATAAAATAGTACCACAGCAATCTTTTCCTCCTTCACTTTTTCCCACATAAGGTGCTATCGAGAATTGAGGAGTTTCTTAAGTAGTGAATATAAAAAGCATTGATTTTGTTTTTAACATTCTTAGCTTGAATATATATGACCAAAGTCTAAGAAATTAAATTTGCAAAGGTATGTTGAAGAAAATTTTTGCATTTTCTATAGGCTAACTCTAAAAGCTGTACCAGGATCCACTCTGACGTAACACTTTACCAGCAAAACTTGTAATTATAAACAGTATGATCTGCTCTCTTTAAGCAAATATCTTGATTGATTAGTATTTAACTTTAACTCAATGAATAAATAAAATAGTTAGATTCAGTCATCACAGAGACAACAACAGTACAATTAATACTGTAATGAAAATGTAGCTCTACCATATGTCTATATAACAAGGAACTATAGTAAGGACTAAAAAGTGCTAATATTGCACATACCCTAAGAGGCATGGACCTGGGCAGGAGAGATAGCTCAGTGGATAAGAGGTCCTGAGTTCAGTTCCCAACAACCACATGGTGGCTCACAACCATCTGTAATGGGATCTGATGCCCTATCCTGATGTGTCTGAAGACAGCTACAGTGTACTCATGTTAATTAATTAATTAATCAATCAATTAATTAATTAGCCATGTTCCCAGAGAAACAAGGTGAATTCATCTAAACCACTATGAAGACAACCAGGCAATCAAGCACAGTGATATTGAAAGAGCGTACCCCAAAACGGGGAGCTGCATCTCTCGCTCCGATCGCGGGGTGGGGTGCAATAACAATGGATGTTTGGAAAAGTTAAAAAACAAGAAAGCTATAGAATTTTCCCCACCAAATTCCCCTACAAAAAGATAAGAAAAACAAAGGGGAATAAACCCAAAACAGTAATTTGGAAAACCCTCCATTTAAAAAGTACTTACAAAGAGGGCCAGAGAAGGCTCGAAAGGTAAATAAATCCCTTTCCTTGAAATCCGAGTTCAGTTCCAGGAACCCATGTAAAAGGAGAGAACTGGAAAAAATACTACTAGAATGGCTTTCCTAACTCCCACACTTTCTCCTGTATAATCCACTCCCTGATTCTTTGCATTCTTGCTACATTCTTGATTGTTACTAGGAATACATGAGACTTGAGTTAAAAAAAACAAAGAAAAACAAGAAGCAAACCCACACACAAATTATACTTAAGCATATTCTATCAGTCTCTATGTCCTCCACACAGAAGTCTTCCCCTCCCCAGACTCTGTTTCTCTTAGGTTCTACTTTTCATTTCCTTTAAGACTTTCCAAGCTGCTCTAACACAGTGTTCTGTAAATAAATGCTGGTGTACTTCTGATGATGCAGAAAGAGCTCATGGCTGCCCAAATATAACATCAGTGTGAGCTGTCTCCACTGGGTAGTGAAAGCAGCCATGTTTCCAGTTGTCTTTGGCTTTCTTTGTGCTGTTTGCCTAGATATGCTGTGCTTTTCCCCAAATCAAATCACCTGTTATTGTTACATGTGACCTGCTGGCCACCAGCACTTCCTCTAGAACTTGGTACTTGAGCCAGAACGATGTTCCTGAAGTCAATGATAGCAATAGCAAGCCTTAACTGAGCCATCTATAACGTATAGGGCTCGGCCTGGGCACTCTTTCCACTGTTTTGTTTATCCGGTAATCGTGCCTCATTTTCAGATACAGAAATGGAGTGTAAAGGGATTACCTGCCTTAACCAAGAACCCACTCAGCAAGAGTGAAAAACCAAACTTCAAGCCCACGCTATCTGACCTCTGACTTCCCTCAAAACATGGGCAACAGCTGAACCTCTAATTCTGCCAGCCAGTTCTTCTGTTCCAGATTTTCATGAAGCTAGAATTATGTGTGCTCAACTGGACATACCTCATAAAATTAGAGGTCTTTAAATATCTGAATTCTTTAGACTGAAAAAATATGACACCATGCCCTTTAAAAGCTTGCAGTCTAGATTTGTTGATGATGTTCTCATAAGTCATTAAAAATTTATTACACAATAGACATTGCAATGGATTCGCAATCTTCGTCACATCGTATGAGATAAGAAAATTGAGATTTTGAAATTTTAAGTGGCTTACTCGTGCTCCAACAGATAACAGTAGCTAAATGAAAATCTGAATGGCCCGAAAAGCAACCTCATCCATAAATATAGCTATGCTTCATTAATCCAGCAGGAGGAACAGGGGTTGTAAGCCATCCAGAATTACTGCAAAGTTCTCAGAATTCTTCCGAGAATGAGCATCACACATTATACCACAACATAAAATACTAAATGAAGAGTGGGTTCCACTGAGATGGTATCATTTACTGGTAATAGAATGTCATGTCACACACTGCATGTCTCTTCCTACTGAAATACTATTGTCAAGATTATCCTGGGCAGTAGTGAGTTCTCACTTTCTCAGTGATGGAAAAGGGGGCTATATTCTAAGGCTGCTTTTCTTCTTTGTTTTGGTCATTTTTTTGGCTACTTTTAACTGTCATTTTTACCCAATCTAGAATCACCTGGGAAGAGAGTCTTACTTAGGAATTGTTTCGATCATGTTGGAGTATAGACACGTTTTGGTGGTTGTGGTGGTGGTGGTGGTAGATATCTTGAATTTTTTTTTTTTAATCTCAGCACCCAATGACTATCTTACTCTTGGTACCAATTTTTGTTCTAGTCTTATTTGTCTTACTGTCATTACATATCCTGGCAAGATCAACTTAGGGAACAAGGGATTATGGTGGCTTGAATGAGAATGGCTGCCAAAGGTTCATATGTTTGAATACTTAGTAAGAAGTCCTAGCTCATCCTACAACAGATAGAGGCCTTATATCCAAAATATACAAAGAACTCAAGAAGTTAGACCGCAGGGAAACAAATAACCCTATTAAAAATGGGGTTCAGCACTGAACTGAGAATAGGTCCCCTATTGAAGGAATAAGAGAAAGAACTGGAAGAGCTTGAAGGGGCTCGAGACCCCAAAAGTACAACAATGCCAAGCAACCAGAGCTTCCAGGGACTAAGCCACTACCTAAAGACTATACATGGACTGACCCTGGACTCTGACCCCATAGGTAGCAATGAATATCCTAGTAAGAGCACCAGTGGAAGGGGAAGCCCTGGGTCCTGCTAAGACTGAACCCCCAGTGAACTAGTCTATGGGGGGAGGGCGGTAATGGGGGGAGGGTTGGGAGGGGAACACCCATAAGGAAGGGGAGGGGGGAGGGGGATGTTTGCCCGGAAACCGGGAAAGGGAATAACACTCGAAATGTATATAAGAAATACTCAATAAAAAAAAATGGGGTTCAGAGCTAAACAAAGAATTCACAGCTGAGGAATGCCGAATGGCTGAGAAACACCTAAAGAAATGTTCAACATCGTTAGTCATAAGAGAAATGCAAATCAAAACAACCCTGAGATTTCACCTCACACCAGTGAGAATGGCTAAGATCAAAAACTCAGGTGACAGCAGATGCTGGCGAGGATGTGGAGAAAGAGGAACACTCCTCCATTTTTGGTGGGATTGCAGACTGGTAAAACCATTCTGGAAATCAGTCTGGAGGTTCCTCAGAAAATTGGACATTGAACTGCCTGAGGATCCAGCTCTACCTCTCTTGGGCATATACCCAAAAGATGCCTCAACATATAAAAGAGACACGTGCTCCACTATGTTCATCGCAGCCTTATTTATAATAGCCAGAAGCTGGAAAGAACCCAGATGCCCTTCAACAGAGGAATGGATACAGAAAATGTGGTACATCTACACAATGGAATATTACTCAGCTATCAAAAACAACGAGTTTATGAAATTCGTAGGCAAATGGTTGGAACTGGAAAATATCATCCTGAGTGAGCTAACCCAATCACAGAAAGACATACATGGTATGCACTCATTGATAAGTGGCTATTAGCCCAAATGCTTGAATTACCCTAGATCCCTAGAACAAACGAAACTCAAGACGGATGATCAAAATGTGAATGCTTCACTCCTTCTTTAAATGAGGAAAAAGAATACCCTTGGCAGGGAAGGGAGAGGCAAAGATTAAAACAGAGACTGAAGGAACACCCATTCAGAGCCTGCCCCACATGTGGCCCATACATATACAGCCACCCAATTAGACAAGATGGATGAAGCAAAGAAGTGCAGACCGACAGGAGCCGGATGTAGATCGCTCCTGAGAGACACAGCCAGAATACAGCAAATACAGAGGCGAATGCCAGCAGCAAACCACTGAACTGAGAATAGGTCCCCTGTTGAAGGAATCAGAGAAAGAACTGGAAGAACTTGAAGGGGCTCGAGACCCCAAAAGTACAACAATGCCAAGCAACCAGAGCTTCCAGGGACTAAGCCACTACCTAAAGACTATACATGGACTGACCCTGGACTCTGACCCCATAGGTAGCAATGAATATCCTAGTAAGAGCACCAGTGGAAGGGGAAGCCCTGGGTCCTGCTAAGACTGAACCCCCAGTGAACTAGTCTATGGGGGGAGGGCGGCAATGGGGGGAGGGTTGGGAGGGGAACACCCATAAGAAAGGGGAGGGATGAGGGGGATGTTTGCCCGGAAACCGGGAAAGGGAATAACACTCGAAATGTATATAAGAAATACTCAAGTTAATAAAAAATAAAAAAAAAAAAAAGAAGTCCTAGCTCACTATGGGCAGCACCATTCCCTAGGTTGGGCCCTGAACTATATATACAAGTGAAAAAAGCTAGTAAGTAACTATCCATGCAAATATGCTCTCTTTACTCTTGACTGTGAATATTCGTCAGGCATCTGCCTCAAATTCCTGCAATTCCTATGATTTTCCTGAAATAATGGACTGTTACCTGAAATTGTAAGTCAAATAAACTCTGTGTTTGTCACTATTCTATTGCTACGAGGAGATACCATGACTAAAGCAACTCTTGTAAAAGAAAATTTTTAATTGGGGGCTTGCTTACAGTTTTAGAAAATCAGTACACGTTATCATTGCCAGAAGCAAATAAGAAGGTGCTGGGGCAGTAACTGAGGGCTGTACATCCTAATATATCCCAGAATGATACACTGGACTTTGAAACCTCTAAACCCACTCCTTCAATAACATGCCTCCTCCAATAAGGCCATACCTATTCGCAAAGGCCACACCTCCTAATCCTTCTCAAATAATTCAACTCCCTGATGACTGAGTATTCAAACATATAAGCCTATTGGGGTTCATATACAAAAGAATGTAAATGACTAAACTAAATACTACACCAAGGACTGTGGAGAACCAACCCACTCATTGGACATTCTGTGCATGTGATGGCTTGTACTGGGTAGGGTTTTTCCTAAAAGGAAGAAACACACAATGTAAAGCCATAAAATTATAGGATACCACAAACTGTGGCTTTCCTCTTTGTGAAACATTAACATACTTTAAAAATTCGGTTTTTACAAAAATCACGAGCAACAGAATACTGAGGCAGCCACATGCCCCTCCCTCTATAAGAGGTCTGAAATGGCACTGTTGTTTTTTCCTGATCTTTGAGAAGAAACAATCAGACAATTTCAGTTGGGCTCTATTGAAAAGCCCTCACTGGGATCTAGAGGTGAGGTGGTCTATTCAGATATTTTGATGTTCAGAAGCCTACCTCCAAGAAGAAAACCGGACCAACCAACTTAGCCTCAACACAACCCTTTTCTTCTGGTCAACTTTAAATAGTGGGAGGGAAAAATAAAACAATAAAAGCCTAAAGCATAATAAGGTTATGAGGAGGTAAAGAGCTACTCTATTGATAAAAAAACTCCACAAAGGTCCGCTGAGGTTATCCAAAGCTAGAACTGAAACATATAGATTCACTGAATCCCAGACAGTTATATAACACAAGTGTCATGTATTTTACACACTGCAGGGCCCCTAAGAATTGCACCCCAAGCACCATCAACTGTGTCCTGTGTATTGAGGACTTACACATTCTGTTTAAGTAGTTTCTGACTACATGTGTTCTCTACTGTGTGGTGATATTTTGGTACTATCCCTCTAGGACCTTGCCCATCCTACAGGCTTGCCTTCTCTTGGGCATGCTTGAGGTTTTAGGCACAGTCAAAACAATAGGCCATTTCTTTCCATTCCCCCTCTGTACTGTTAAGTCAGCAGTCAGCAGAAGATAAAGCAACTTGGATTGGACTAAAGGTACCTTTGCTGAATTATAATTAATTTTGTTAGGCTTTCCGTTTTAAATTTTCATCGCATTTTTATGTGTATGTATGTGTATACATGTATGGGTGCGGAGGTCAGAGGCCAACTTGTGGGTGGTAGCTCCTTCTACCATATGTGATCCAGGTATTGAATTCAAGTCATCAAGCTCTGTGGCAAAAGCCTTTTGCTGAGCCTTCATGCTGGTCCTCAATTTTTATAATAGTTCTTCATGAGGAAAATGGACTTGACAAACAGATCTTATATTCAAGACTATTATTACTGTTGGCGAACTTTCCCATATTGATGTAAAAGGGTAAAAAAACCCTCCTAAACATTAATGATTGAACAAGGTGAGCATTCAACTAAATGGGTGTCTCCTCAGCTAGGCTTTGAGAAATTAGAAATCTACAGAAATAGCCAACCCCAGGAGTTTAATGTAGGCCTTGTTCTGTCTGAGAACAGAATTTCGACTAGATGTTGACCCTTCACATCATTGTGTTGAACATTGAGCATCCTATTTCCCCAGTCCATCCCTCTCCTGTATTCTGCTGAAATCTGTGGCACTGCTCTGTGTAAGGTGATGCCATTATGGAGCAAGGCGAGTCCGGGATAAGGCATACCCTATCATTGGATGAGAAGGAATGGTAGGTGGGGAAAAGTCTAGGAAGGAGGGAGGAGAAAGAGAGGTGAGGAAAAGCGAGATGGAGACAACAGAGCAGGATGATCCAGGTCCAGGTGGATAGTTTTCCAAAGCATTGTTTAAATTTGGCTTATGAGAAAGGAACAGATTTGTAGAGATAACAGTACTTGTTTGGTTCACATGGTATAAAAGAAACCAGTATGTTTACCTCCCTTTGACTCACTCTTTTTGTTAGCTACATCTTAAAAGGACAAAGTTTTGCATTTTGCCATATATTCATAAGTGTATATTCATCCAAATTACTGGCAGTATTTCATTATTTTTGCCTAAGAAGACGTTGTCTGATTCCTGGCAGCTGTAGTGACTGGTGTTTGCAGGATGCTGGGATTCAGACTGCAGGCCTCATGATCGCACAGCAAGTTCTTTCAACCTGGGAAGTATCTGTCTAATCACCAGAGTTATAGTTTATAAGAAGGCGAATATAGATTTAAACATGGACACTAAGGGAGGAGAAACACACATGAAAGAATGACAGGCATGAGAGAAGGGGAGGCAGATGTGGGGAGTTGAGCTGTGTAAAGCAAAGACAGAGTGAGCTGGGGCCAAGAACAGATAATTAGAAAAACTTTTAATTAATTAATTGATTGATTGATTAATTAATTAACTCATTAATGTATTCTGTGTCCATATGTCTATATATGTTAGTGTGTGTATATGGAGACCAGAGGACAAATGAGTGGGGAGGTCGTCCTCCTACACCATGGATTGTAGTGATAGAATTTGGATCCTCATAGGTGATGACAAATTCATTTACCCCTTTTAAAAGTGACAATTTTTATTTGTGTGTGTGTGTGTGTGTGTGTGTGTGTGTGTGTGTGTATGACAGGATTTGTATGTGTGAATGTTGTAGAAATGGTTTAATCCTCACACAGGGTTTCTCCCCTGCCTCTGACCACTTAGTTCCTAGATAAAAGACACTCACAAGCTTTATATTTACATTAATCAGCAAAGGAGCTGGGCAGATATGGATCCTCTTGCTGTTATGTCTGTTTCACAGCCAATAATCCCACTATAAAATTAAATTTCCTATGTGTGGGCTTCTCTTAACTCCAATTAGCCAACCTACCTGACCCATGGAGGCTTCCTCCTCCCTTCACATTCTTTTCCCCTCATGGTTCTTCTCTGATGCCAGAAGTCCTGGAATGCTAAACCCTGTCTCTGTGTCTTCCGCCCAGCTGTTGACTTTTGGCATCTTTATTCACTTATCAGAAATAATTTGGGGAAAATATCACATCTCATCACTTGGGTCTACTTGTGGACTCTTGTCTCTGGGACAATCAGGCCTTGGGGGTCTGCAGTTAGCATTACAATGCAAAGCAACAGACCAAACCTCAAAACAAGGAGGTCAGGGGCATCTGGTAGGAGTCAGGTTTTAGTGTTGGTCCCAGGTATTGAACTGATTACATCTGGCTTGGCGACGCAAGAACCTTTACCCATTGAGCTATCCAATTGGCTCATATCATATCCAAGAAATCATTAACAAATCCACTGTCAAAATATTTACCTATTTTCTTTTTCTAGACTTCAGTAGTTTTGGTCTTATGTTTAAGTCCATTTTAAAATCTATTATGAATTAATATTTATATATAGTGTAAGCTAATGGTCCATCTTTTTTTGCATGTGATATCCCAGTTTCACCAGCTCTCTTCATTTAAAAGACTGTCCCATTGATTTCTTACAGAGAAGCCCCTTTAAATACAGATGTCCCTGGATTGCACTATACCTTAAGGTCCTCAGTTGTAAGTAACTGCCTAAGTAGGAAACTGATGGCTAAGGTAAGGGAGAAAGGTACTGAGAAGAGAGATAAGTGTGGGCCCAAACCCAGCTTCTCTCTCCTTGTCTAAGAGTGGCCCCAGGTTGCTTTCTCTACATTTGTGGCACATTATGTGTTATGTCAAACAACTAAAATGGGCACAACAGTGAACTCATTGTACATTTGTTTTAGTTAACAAATATTTCTTGTAACAATTAAGTGAGGGTAAGGTAGCACTTTGTATCTGTATATGACCACAGCAATGAGACTGAATAAAGTCACTCAAAGCAGTTGCACTTACTTGTTTTGGTTATTGGTTTGTTTGAGATAGGATCTAACTACATAGCTATCTAGCCTCTGTTGGCTTGAACTCAGAATGCTCTTGCCTTAGCTTCTTCCTGTGTTCTGGGATTACAGGTATGATTTACTCTACCTGGCTTGTTCTTTTTATGTCTCCTCCCCACAACACCGCCATTACCACTCCTAGGTAGCCCAAACCAGCCATAACTGTTCAGCCTCAGTCTTCTGAATGTTGAAATTATGGGGGCGTGGGGGGGAAGGCAAGCTTCAGTTTCTTTCATTAATACTTCATATCTTTAGGAGTTACAAATGCCATTAGCTGTATTTGGGAGCATTTTGTCAGGGTGTGATAAATGAGCTCTTTCTTATTTATTGTATAAGTAATTTTCTTAGTAAATATGTGAAATGCCACTTGTGGAAAACCTGATTGTTCCTAATGAAGATAGTTCCTTTGAAAAATATTAAAATTAAGAATCAAATGTGGTAGTCTATGCCAAGACCCAGTCTGAGTCAGTAGGATAATTTTGAGTTCTAGGCCTTCCTTGGCTATAGAAACCCTATGTCAGAAAATCCAAAAAATAAGCAAAATTAAGTAAAGCTTACCAATGCCCACGTAAGCAGACAAAAGGAAGTTTTGATGGGGTGTGAGAGGCCTCTTAACATGTACATTGAAGTCCAGAATGAGCTGCTACTGCTGTGCCCATCAAGAAGGACACATGCTTTAGTAATCCTGTAAGTCAAGAAGCCTATTGTAAACATTCTAAATCCATGCTGCTCTATCATTCCCCTTCCATTGAAGGGAAGCCAGCTGGCTGACTGTTCTGGTATGTTGCATGGAACAGGGCATAGTTATATTTTATAGTCACTGATTGGCTGACATTTAATATTTTTGCCTTAATATTTCTTTACAGTTTTAGCTTACAGAACCTTTCAGGGGTTGAAGCACTTTGGGCAACTTTCATAGAGTCATATGAAAACAAGAAGTAAGAACTGTGTGGTACCATGAAAGAGAGCCTGGTTCCTGGTTGAACTAAGGCTAGAAATCCCGGTGACACTGAAGAGACAGTAGGCATTTCGCCTGACTCCTGGGAAACTAGGCAGATCACAAGCCCACAGCCCTCCATAGATTCATGGCCATCAGTCACAGAAAGGTAATGCCTCAAGTTCCTCCACAGGTAGAGGACATGGCCTGTGGTCTCATAGACTCAAGACATTTCTCCATTTTAATGAGGTACCAAAGGCCTGGAGGCTTAGCCAATAACCTTTCCTTCCTAGATATTTCACCCTTCAAAAGGTACTTAGTCGCAAGTCCACCCTAAGAAGTGGAGTATGGTTTTAATCATTCACTTTTCACCATGCCGATAAATATCGTAAAACCATGGACTGCCTCATTTTATTGGGATTCACCATGGTGAGCCACAGAGAAGGCTTTAGACTACAGAGCCAGCATCTAATCTCCTGCAGAAGGCCTCCCTGCTCTCCCAACCACAGCAACCACCACAACCAAGCCACACCAAGCACCCCCTCACCAAGCAAAGCCTCTCCTCAAAGGACTAGCTAGAGACCCCCTTCTTTCCCCTTCAGCCTGGGACTAGATCCAGTTCCATGGGCCCCAACTCTATTCTCAACTCTTCTGTGGCATTCAGGGGCACCTGGATGCCTAAGAGCATAAGAACCAGAAAGCCCCTGCCTTGTTGCAGGCCCAAGGAACCTTCCCAATCCCTCAGGCAGCTCCAGTGGTCCTGTGCCTCAGACTGCATTTCATCATCCCCAGAGCAGTGTACCTTGACCTCCCACACAACCACTGGTCGATGGGGTAAGTGCAGTCATCACCCACATCCCGCCTATTGCAGCCTTGCCCTGTGGCAGAGTGGACATGGGACCCACACAAAACTACACTGAGGAATTTTACACTATTTTTAGCTGACTAGTTTAAATCAGTCACATCTGTTCAAAACTCTTTAATTTTAAACCTTGAGGAGACTCTATTCAGAACTTAAATTTAAAACTTAAATAAGAAAAAGACTGCTAAAGACAGGATTAAACAATGGAACCCTCCTTGCTTGACATATTTACATTCAGTTCTCTTTACTCTGGTCACATCACTACCTAATATTCACATATGGCCCCACATGGGGATTTTCTGATCACTAGTCAGTCACATTTCTTGTTAATAGGTGAAGAGATCTGAGGCTCACTGCTCTTGAATATACTCTGTATAATAGCTAAGGTGGCAGTCCTTTGACTAAGATCTGAGCTGAGGTCTTTCATTAGTAAATCCTTTCCATTGTGTCTCTCTGTAGCGGTTGGATGGTGCCTTTAAGTAACTTTATGTTTGTATAGTTTTCAAAGGGATTCTAAGTCTGTTCCAATATGCTTTTTGCTCTGCACTGGCAGGATAGAATCCTGTGATAAATCACTAAAGTGTTTTGAGGACATTCCCCAAATGATGGGCATAATGTGTTGTAGGTTTATGAGTTCATGTCTAATTTACTTTTAAGCTTAAGTTTTTGACATCATCATTGATAGTTTCTCTGTTAATGTTGCAGAATATAGAGAAGTTGTGGGCTGATTTATTTTGTGCATTGTATTTTAGACACTGTTTATCACTGATGCTCACCTGAGATGAGCAAACACCATACAATTAGCTTTGGAAACCCAATCAGCTCAAACAAGGTGATTTTTACCTACAAGTCTAGCTTTATAATTGATGACTTGTCAATACAGAACCATTGCTTCCTAATGAGTCAGCATAGTAAAGAGGACACATTGTAATTGGAAAAGTTGCTTGGAACAGGAAGAAAAACCTCATTTTTTGAACTATGCCTCATCATGTTATTTGTATCCTAATCCATTGCCCTCTTCCCTTTAGACAAAGTCTTATTTAAATATACAGACAAGTCTTGTGGAGTGGGGAACCTCTCTATAGATAAGACCACAGAGACATCAATAAACTATTTCTTTTCTGGTGATCGTTATGGATTAGCAGAAATTTATGCTTTTATACCATGACACCTTATAGAGTATAATCCTATAAATGATTTGTAGTAATTTTCCACATACTACATGTTTTTTTTTACTATCAATGAGGTTCTAATGCTGGAGTTTTTTCCTATACTACTTTTAGGAGAGAATTTGTGATATATATGTTCAGAGTTTGAGTCTGAATTTTCAAAATTTTTTCTATTAAAATGTTTTATTTTATTTTAATAATATGCATGTGTATGTAGTAGCTGCTTGGTGGTGATGGTGGGTATGCACACATGTGAATGAAGGTGCTGGCATCCAGAGAGTGCGTCTGAGCTTTTGGAGCTGAGTCAGGTGGTTGTGAGCTGCTAGATGTTTTTGCTTTGGCCAAACTCTGATCCTCTGCAGGAGTATTATATTCTCTTCTCTACTGAAGCATCTCTTCAGTCCTGGAAAAAACTTTTTTGTTCATTTTCCTTGTTTGTTTTTTGTTTTTGTTTTTTTTTTTTTTCTTGGAAACAGGTTCTCACTATGTGTTAGTTTTCTGTCTAAGCTCCACTCCCACAATTACTTGGTAATGAAAGAACAAAAGGAAGAACCCCAAATTGGGACTCTCGCTCCAGTCTCCGGATGGCGGCATGCCCCAGGAAGCTCGAGAAGCCATTCATGGTGTAATAACAAGAGGCATCTTTTATTAACGAGATCTCAGGCCGACACCGAGGTCTCGGGCCGACATGCCACGCATCTCACGCAGGAGACAGAGGGCCGATGAACCACGAACCTCTAAAGGTGGGGGTTTATATAGGGAAAGCCATGGAATTTCGCGCGGTTACACAGGATTGGCTAATTCAAATGGTGTAGTTACTTTTGGCACGGAGTTACATCAGGAAAGCATACGTGCAACCTAGCTGCTCAGCAATGTGGGTAGGGATGATCCATCACACTCAGCAGGGGGATGACTCACCTCTAGAGTGAAGGAAGGGGAGGGGGTGGCTCCAAATGATTATGACTAACTTTTTGAAATTTAACTCTTCAGTAACAGCCAGTTATGCCTGGCACTATAAAAGGGGATGCTTGTCCCCTCCTCATTCTCTTACTCTCTTCCTTTCTTGCTTCTTGTTCTCGCCCTGCTTCCCCTCTTCCCCTTTGTCCCTTCTCTCCCCATTCTCCTTCCCCCGTCCCTCCTCATGCTCATGGCCTGTCTTTACTCCTCTCCTCTTCTACTCTTCTCTCATTAAACATTTCCACATGGAACCTTGTTGTCCCATTGTGGTTTGTCTGGACGCGAAATGAGATTTCTACCCCAACATTATGTAGTCCTGGCTGGACTGAAACACTCTTTGCTACCCAATCACATGTACAGTTAATGGCAATTTAATATATTTTCATGATAATATTTGAGTATGTGAAACAGGAGTCTTGTTGGTTTCAGTGAAATATGAACATGTACATATGAATATGCTCTCCATGTTTATGTCAGCTCAATCTAGGCTATAGTCATCATAAAGGAGGGAACCTCGATTGAGAAAATGCTTCCCCATAAGATCAGGTTGTAATCAAGCTTATAGGGTGTTATTTCAGTGATTTATACAGGAGGGCCCAGGCTCTTGTGGGTGTGGCCACCCCTGGCCTGGTGGTCCTGGGCTGTATAAGAAAGCAAGCTGAGGAAGCCAGTAAGCAGCACCACTGGTTGACCACTGTACCAGTTCCTGCTTCTAGGTTGCTACCTTGTTTGGGTTCCTATTCCAAGTTCCTTCAGTGATGGATTACCAAGTGGAAGTGTAAGGCAAATACACTCTTTCCTCTGCAACTTGCTTCAGTGTTTCATCACAGTGATAATAACCCTAACTAGGGCAATGAGTATCAATGCAAGTGTCGAGAAATGTATCACTTGCCTTGTATTTGGTCTTTTAGTAGAAGTTGTCCGGGGTTTAATTTCCGGAAAACTTGATTTGTTTACTTCTAGTTTGTTCTTATTTCTTTTTTTTAAATTAATTTATTTATCTTATGTATGTGAGTATACTGTCACTCTCTTCAGACACACCAGAAGAGGGCATCAGATCTCATTACAGATCTAATCTGAGCTACCATGTGGTTGCTGGGAATTGAACTCAGGACCTCTGAAAGAGCAGTCAGGGCTCTTACCCACTGAGACTTCTCTCCAGCCTCAGTTCTTATTGGTAATATAGAGATCAGTATATTTGGAAGATTCAACTCCAGTTCTCATTCGTTTCGTGTGGTGTTTGTTAAAATTATGGCTGCTCTTCAGCCACTCCTCTGGAGTTGACAGATTATTCTCAGAGAGGAAAGAATCCCATTGGGGAGAAGTAGCAGGTATTTGTAAGTTTTGTTCTCTTCAGATATTTATTTCACTGATTTCCACTACTTAGTAAGTGACTTTGCCTTGGGACAATTTTTTATAGAAAACACAGTTTTAGCTGCTTGTGGGGCTTGCTTGGTTTTGCGTTTTTCCTTAATTATTGACACCAAACCCACAGCCTCTTCAATGACAGGCGAGTGCTGCACCCCTGATGCATACTCATATCTTTCTCAGTGTCAGACTTGATACCCTCCTTGTTACACCATCAATAATGATTTTCTCACTGGCTTTTCACACCAGAAATTTTAGTGAGCATACCGTGCTCTTAAATGAATAATCAAATGAATTGTTATTATTTTTTATTTCTCATTTATTTTTCTTTTATTTGTTCATTTTTTTTATAAGAACTGAGAGTAGGGTTCTGTAGTTGAGGCTGGTCCTGAGTTCATTATATAGATAGGGCTGGCCTTGAACTTCTGATTCTCCTCATTGTACCTCCCAGACACTGAAATTAAAGGTGTAATACACCATACCTGGCTTTAAGTTTGAAGATATATTTTATTATTTGTAGAGAAATGGCCAAAGGACACTGTTCCTAGCTTGCCAGCTTGCAGGCAACCTAGGGTCTTTGTCATTCTAAGCAAACTGAGACAAAGGAAGCAGACTTTCTCAAGCAGAGAATCCTGGTGCTCTGCCAAGTAAGCTGCAAACCTGAGGAAGAGACCTTCCTGTTGCTTTTCCCATGAGAAAGTAACTTTGTTTATAGTTTAATCGACATCTTGATGGGAAGCATGGTGGTGAGCAGAAGCAGAGAGAGCAGACTGGATAAACAACATTCTTTACCTCTCAAAGCTTCCCTCCTGGGACATGCTTCTTCCAGCAAGGCCATACCTCTTAATCCCTTCCAAACAGCACCACCAGCTAGGTGTCTAAATATCAGAGTCTGTGAGGACATTCTCATGCATATGACTACATGTTGTTACATTTAATGACTGCCGCATACACATTTGCAGAATGTTCAAATCATTTGCTGTTAAAAGTACGTGTATAGATTCAGAGTTTCTTTGAACCAGTCATTATGCAATAGGAATTTCTTTGGCTCTTAAGGGATGAAGATTAGCAAATAAGTCTCTTAAGGAGAATTTGTGAGATACATCTGGCAATTCTGTGCTTGATATGGAACACACCATGGAACACCCTGGTACCAGCCTAGAGCAAATTTAAGAGCAAAGTCCACAGAATTAGTAATTTATTCTCAGGGCCTTTTACATAGGCCCCTAAAACATTTAAATTGTCTTTCTCACTCTAGAGACTTAGCTGAAAACGTCCGTGTGTTTTTAGCCATTTTTCATGTATATAATATGTTGTTAATACAAATGTCAGAAAGAGAAACCAAATCAAAAGGCATTTCAAAAACTAGGAATCATGTGTGTGGAAAAAATATGTTTTAAGATTAAAGATTCTTACAAATCTTACCAAAGCTAGTTTGACTTTGATACTGAAGGCTTCATATAATAGTCTTTGATATAATCTTAGAGAATTACAGAAAGCAATGTAAATATTGCATTAATTTATGAAAGTTAATGCAGTGGTGGCCTAACTTGTACCTGGAAAATTTAACTTTGTGCCTCTTTTGATCCAACAATGACTTATCTAGTTAGTCCCTAGGCTGGAAGCTTGAGACATGCCAGGATCTGGTAATCTTGGTGTTGTACAGTACAGTTAAGTGTTGCATTAAGAATGCCAGTCTTTTCTGTCCTCTGACCTTGTCTTCCCTTCTCTGGCCTCATGGCTCTGCTCTTGTCTGCCTGCTTCTACCCAGTCTCCAGGCTCTCACCGCCCCCCAATCCTTCTTACCCCTGATCTCTTGCATGTAATCATTTCTCAAGAGCACATCTTGGCATGGGTCTGCAGTAAGTAATACTCCCTAAATATATTTTGTTTCAACTTCATGTATTAAATTTGTTATCACACTAACAAGTCCCTTATGTAGATCTTTTAATGAAGTTCTTGGGGGTACATTTTGCTTAGTAGACGTATTATATTATGTGTGTTTTCTTGAGTTGTTTGTATGACACAGTTTAAGAGTCATTTTAGGTCAGATGATGAAGGAAATATTTTAATAGATTGTTTAACTAATTAATGGTAACGAGTAAGTTACAGTTGGATTTATTGATGTTTTATCCAAAGAGGATATTAAGTGTAATTCAGGAGCTCATAGATTCCCCATTGACCCCTCTTACAAGTAGAAAGTTGGAAAGTGTTTAAATATGAGACTAAAAGTGTAGGGAGGATGTTCTCTGGACAGACTGCACTGATAAAGCAACCTGAAAAGAACACATTTTGATAAGGTTTACTTGGGATTATACTTTTGTCTTTTGTTAATTGGACATTTGAGTTTTCAACTTTCCCATTTCCCTTGATAAAATATCAATGAAGAGTACGTTATGGTATAAAACTCACTTATTTTTTTTCTCTCCATACAGAATCTCTGCCTACCATGAGGAGGTGTTGTTGGAGGACGAAATCTGAAAATCATGGCTGGGAAAAAGACTGTTTTAATGAATAAAGATATTTACATATCCAGATAATTTTTGTTCACTTTAGTTTACAATATGGCTTCAGGTAGTATATATTTTCACTGTTCAAAAATTCTAACCTTTAAAGTTAATTTTACTCTCAAAAATTTTGTTCAGAGGAAGTAGATATTCTTGCACAAAACAATTTAATATATTTTTGTTTATCTCAGCATTTCTAGTAATACTGAGAATTGGGAAAAACATATAAGTATCTAGTACAAAGTGTTATTAGTTAATCATCTGTATATAGCAAAACATTTTCTTTTTATGTTTCTAATTTTTGAAAAATACAAAAAATATAAAAAAAATTTACTAATCAGTAAAAGTAAGTTGTTTGCAGTTTGGACAAAGTATACCACTAGTTGTCACCTATAGCTTCACTTTAAAGGCAAACTAATCTTTACTATATTAATCTTGCCAATCCAAGAACTTGGGAGATCTTTCCATCTTCTGAGATCTTCTTCAATTTCTTTCTTCAGAAGCTTGAAGTTCTTATCATACAGGTCTTTCTCTTCCTTGGTTAAAGTCACACTGAGGTATTTTATATTATTTGGGACTATTATGAAGGGTGTCATTTCCCTAATTTCTTTCTCTGCTTGTTTCTCTTTTGTGTAGAGGAAGGCCACTGATTTCTTTGAGTTAATTTTATACCCAGCCACTTTGCTGAAGGTGTTTATCAGGTTTAGTAGTTCTCTGGTGGAGCATTTGGGATCACTTAAGTATACAATCATATTGTCTGCAAATCATGATATTTTGACTTCTTCCTTTCCAATCTGTATCCCTTTGATCTCCTTTTGTTGTCTGATTGCTCTGGCTAGAACTTCAAGAACTATACTGAATAAGTAGGGAGAGAGTGGGCAGCCTTGTCCTCGATTTTAGTGGGATTGCTTCAAGTTGCTCTCCATTTAGTTTAATGCTAGCTACTGGTTTGCTGTATATGGCTTTTACTATCTTTAGGTATGGGTCTTGAATACCTGTTCTTTCCAGGAACTTTATCACGAAGGGGTGTTGTATTTTGTCAAAGTCTTTCTCAGCCTCTAATGAAATGATCATGTGGTTTTTATCTTTCAGTTTGTTTATACAGTGGATTACGTCGATGGTTTTCCGTGTGTTAAACCATCCCTGAATCGCTGTAATGAAGCCTACTTTATCATGACGGATGATTGTTTTGATATGCTCCTGGATTTGGGTTTGCAAGAATTTTATTGAGTATTTTTTGTTGATATTCATAAGGGAAATTGGTCTGAAGTTCTCTTTTTTTGTTGGGTCATTGTATGGTTTTGTTATAAGTGTAATTGTGGCTTCAGAAAAGGAATTCTTTAGTGCTCCACCTGTTTCAATTTCATGGAATAGTTTGGATAGTATTGGTATGAGGTCTTCTATGAAGGTCTGATAGAATTCTGCACTGAACCAATCTGGACCTGGGCTCTTTTTTGTTGGGAGACTTTTAATGACTGCTTCAGATTCAATGCAATCCCCAACAAAATTCCAAGACAATTCTTCATAGAGTTAGACAGAACAATTTGCAAACTCGTCCGGAATAACAAAAAAGCCCAGGGTAGCTAAAACTATCCTCAACAATAAAAAGACTTCCAGGGAAATCATTATCCCTGAACTCAAGCAGTATTACAGAGCAATAGTGATAAAAACTGTATGGTATTGGTATAGAGACAGACAGATAGACCAGTGGAATAGAATTGAAGACCCAGAAATGAACCCACACACCTATGCTCACATGAGTTTTGACAATGGAGCCAAGGAAAAAAGATAGCATTTTCAGCAAATGATGCTAGGTCAAAGGGAGGTAATCATGTAGAAGAATGTAGATCTATCCATTCTTATCACTCTGTACAAAGCTTAAGTCCAAGTGGATCAAGGACCTCCACATCAAACCAGATACACTCAAACTTATAGAAGAAGAAGCGGGGAAAAGCTTCGAACATGTGGGCACTGGAGAAAATTTCCTGAACAAAACACCAATAGCTTATGCTTTAAGATCAAGAATTGACAAATGGGATCTCATAAATCTTCAAACCTTCTGTAAGGTGAAGGACACAGTTGTAAGGGCAAAACAGCAACCAACAGATTGGGAAAAGATGTTTACTAATTCTATGACCTATAGAGGGCTTATATCCAAAATATACAAAGAACTGATGAAATTAGACTGCAGGAGACAAATAACAGTATTAAAAAATAGGGCTCAGAGCTAAACAAAGAATCCACAGCTGAGAATGCTGAATGGCTGAGAAACACCTAAAGAAATGTTCAACATCTTTAGTCATAAGGGAAATGCAAATCAAAACAACCCTGAGATTCTACCTCACACCAGTGACTGGCTAAGATCAAAAACTCAGGTGACAGCAGATGTTGGTGAGGATGTGGAGAAGGAGGAACACTCCTCCATTGTTGGTGGGATTACAGACTGATACAACCATTCTGGAAATCAGTCTGGAGGTTCCTCAGAAAATTGGACATTGAACTACCTTAGGACCCAACTATACCTCTCTGGGCAGATACCCAAAAGATACCCTAACACATAACAAAGATACGTGCTCCACTCTGTTTAAAGCAGCCTCATTTATAGTAGCCAGAAGCTGGAAAGAACCCAGATACCCTTCAACAGAAAATGGATACAAAAAAATGTGGTACATCTACACAATGGAATACTACTGAGCTATGAAAAACAATGACTTTATGAAATTCATAGGCAAATGGATGGAACTGGAAAATATCATCCTGAGTGAGGTAAGCCAATCACAGAAAAACACACATGGTATGTACTCATTGATAACTGGATATTAACCCAAATGTTCGAATTACCCTAGATGCACAGAATACATGAATCTCAAGAAGTATGACCAAAATGCGAATGTTTCACTCCTTCTTAAAAGGGGAACAAGATAACCCTTGGGAGGGAATAGGGAGGCAAAGTTTAAAATTGAGACTGAACGAACACCCATTCAGGGCCTGCCCCACATGTGGACCATACATATACAGCCACTAAACTAGATAAGATGGATGAGGCAAAGAAGTGCAGGCCGACAGGAAACGGATGTAGATCTCTGCTGAGAGACACACCCAGAATACAGCAAATACATAGGTGAATGCCGGGAGCAAACCACTGAACTGAGAATGGGACCCCCATCGAAGGAATCTTAGAAAAGACTTAAAAAGCTTGAAGGGGCTTGAGATCCTATATGAACAACAATGCCAACCAACCAGAACTTCCAGGGACTAAGTCAGTACCCAAAGAGTATACATGGAGTGACCCTGTGCTCCAACAGCATAGGTAGTAATGAATAGTCTAGTAAGAGCACCAGTGGAAGGGGAAGCCCTTGGTCCTGCTAAGCCTGAATCCCCAGTGAATGTGATTGTTGGGGGGAGGGTCGTAATTGGGGAGGATGGGGAGGGGAACACCTATATAAAAGGTGAGTGGAAGGGGTTAGGGGGATTTTCTCCTGGAAACCAGGAAAGGGAATAACAATTGAAATGTAAATAAGAAATACTCAAGTTAATAAAGATGGAGAAAAAGAAGCAAACTAATCAAAACAGTGTAAAACCATGAAATTGTATTTGTAAGTGTGTTGGGATTTTAAAGTTATTTTTGTGGCAGGGAGCTGTACCTGCTGTTTATTGGAATGTCTTTTCTCGGTTGTAGGATGAGCACCTGGCTGTCTTGTTCTAGAAGCTGGAGGAACCGTTTGTTCTGTTAAGCAGGAGGATGGAACACTGCAATATTTAGAGGAATTGCTATCTATATTAATGGTTAGAGATGTTGAGAGCTTTTTACTGGTTTTGTGCCCAATTTTATCATGAACTTTTGAAGATTAAGAAAAAATTGTTTTAATCTTCAATTACTTATAGTCTGACTTATTTGCTTTTCTGTTGCTATAATGAAATACCATGACCAAGCCAGTTTATGGAAGAGGTCATTTTGGTTGGGCTTCCATGAGACCATCATGGCAGGGCGCTGAGAGATCACATGTTAAACCCCAAATATGAAGCAGAGAGAGTGAACAGGAATTGGGGCTAGTCAATATATAATAGCCTCAGAGCTAGTCCCTAGCAAGGTATAGCCTGTAAAGTCACCACCAGGGTTCAGACATTTGAGCCTATGGGAGATAGTCTCATTCAAACCACCACATTTCCCTCCCAGGCTCCAAAGGCCATTGTTAAAATATGAAGTATATTTAATCCTACTTCAGAAGTCCCCATGATCTCCCACAGTCTCGATAAAACCCTGTGAATTTGAAAACTGAATTCATTTCAACATACAATGGAAAAGATATATATTACTATTTCCTAAAAGGAGGAATGGGGGCATAGTCAGAAAACGCTGGACCAAGCAAGACTGATAAGGCAGCATGTAAACATCAAGTCCCGTAGGTCAGACTTCCCACCTCTGGGTCATGGCCCATTTACAGGGGCTCCCTAAGTCCATCTGTAAACATATATTTACATTATGATTCATGACGGTAGCAAAATTACTGTTGTGAAGTAGCAACAAAGATAATTTTATGGTTGGGGTTCACCACAACACAAGGAATTGTATTGAAGCGTCACAGCATTAGGAAAGTTGAGAACCAGGGCTCTAGCTTAATATCTGATATCAGAGGCTTAGATGGCGCCATCCCTCCATCTTTCTGCCTGTAAAATATATCTCTTCCAGGCTGGTTCTATCCCATGTAAGCAACTCTCCCTGGCAGAAATCACAGCTTTGGCGCTTCCAACATGTTGGAGTCTGAAGAAGTATCCCAGGCTTCACTTCATCTCTCAGGGTCTTCATGCAGGAACTCAGGATTAGGGTTGGCCCTGAGGTCCTTTGGTGTGCATGCTTGTGATTTCCTAGAGAAAGATCTGTTTTTTCTTGCTTGAGAAAGGGTACATTCATAGCAGAGAACATTTTTGGATTTGTCAAAGAAGGTCAGGAAAGGGCCACAATTGTCAGTCTAGAAAGGGTATCACCGAGTTACCCCTTTGTATTGGTTGCCTCTTCTACCAACTCTATCTACTCTTCCTGGGTCTAGTCTCTGGAATGAATGAGTAGTTTGTCTTGTGGGTCTGTGAAGATATCTGGAAAGTTTAATTTTTATATAGTTTTAGCTATGATCTCCCTGTCTAAAGACTTATCTGCTGTGATGATTTGAATAGGAATGACCACCATAGGCTCATATGCTTGAATGCTTGTTGTATAAGGAGTGGCACTATTAGGAGGTGGGGCCTTGTTGGAGTATGTGTGGCCATGTTGGAGGAAGTAGGTCACTGGGAAAGTGGGCTGTGAGGTCTTTATATTCAAGCTATGACCAGTGTCGAAACAGTCTCCTGCTCCTGTCTTCAGATGAAGATGTAGAACTCTCAGCTCCTTCTCCAGCACGATGCCTCCCCGAATGCTGCTGTGCTTCCCGCCATGGCGATAATGGACTAAACTTCTGAGAGTGTAAGCCAGCCCAATGTCCCTTTTCCTTATCAAAGTTGACTCAGTAACAGCGTCTCTTCACAGCAATAAAACTGTAAGACACCTATTCACCTACTTTCTTTTGCCCAGTGAGATTGTTCCATCTGTTTCTGGCCCCAAATTTTTTTATTTATTTAATTAATTTTATTTTCCTTTTTTTTATACCAAATAATTTCTTTCTGAGTTTTCATTTACCCAATCTAGATTTATTCCTTTCTGATCATTTTAGCACTTGTCTTTCTTTATTGAGTATTACTACCCAAATTTTTCTTAACTTTGAGTCTTCTTGATGGTCATAGTTGTGTATGTTTGCCCCCAATTGACAGCAAATTGCTGTCAATATGTATGTCTGTGTCATTTTTTTAACCCGTGCAGTTGACTGATACATATTTGTCATTTGAGATCTCTTCATATATCACTGTGCGTGATTGTCTGGTTGTCTTCATACTGGTTTAGATGAATTCACCTTTTTTCTCTGGGTCCATGGCTAATTAATTAATTAATTAATTAATTAATTAACATGAGTACACTGTAGCTGTCTTCAAACAAATCAGGATAGGGCATCAGATCCCATTACAGATGGTTGTGAGCCACCATGTGGTTGTTGGGAATTGAACTCAGGACCTCTTATCCACTGAGCTATCTCTCCTGCCCAGGTCCATGTCTCTTAGGGTATGTGCAATATTAGCACTCTTTAGTCCTTACTATAGTTCCTTGTTATATAGACATAAGGTAGAGCTACATTTTCATTACTGTATTAATTGTACTATTGTTGTCTCTGTGATGACTGAATCTAACTATTTTATTTATTCGTTGAGTTAAAGTTAAGTACTAATCAATCAAGATATTTGCTTAACGAGTGCAGATCATACTGTATATAATTACAAGTTTTGCTTGTAGAGTGTTACTTCAGATTGGATCCTGGTCTAGCTTTTAGAGTTAGCCTATAGAAAATGCAAAAATTTTCTTCAACATACCTTGGCAAATTTAATTTCTAAGACTTTGGTCATATATACTCTGAGAAGCTAAGAATGTTAAAAACAAAATCACTGCTTCTTATATTCACTACTTAAGAAACTCCTCAATTCTCTATAGCACCTTATGTGGGAAAAAACCAAGCAGGAAAAGAGTGCAGTGGTACTATTTTAATTCTTATATTTGGTCTGAAGTTTCTCTTATCTTTGTTTCCTTCTGGTGTTTGTTTTAGGACATTAAGGTCCTTTCAGATTCTTTCACTAGTAGGGAGGGGCTGACTGTACAAAGACCCTTGGCTTTTGTGTTTTGAGCCCTTTAGGTCTTTTGACTGTCCTGTATAGCCTTCAGCCTGTGTATTGATCTTACACAGCCTGCAGTGTAAGCAGTTGAGAGAGCTGGTCTTGCTACCTGTGTTTAGAAGTGGAGGGATGTTGGAAATCAAAGTGTGCATGGGAAGGTTGACTTGGGAGAGAGATGCCTAGATCAGCCCATTGTTATCTGTGAGAAAGCTTTGGAAAGATACCTGCTGTGTTTTCAGTTGCTAATTTTCAGTTGTGAAGGTCTCATCTCAGGCAATCTTGACTTCCTGTCCTTTTTTTTCTCTCACACTCAGGGAACCCCAACTATGTTGTGGCATTGGCGCCACCTTGTGTCCCAGCTCAGGACTGTTGTTCTACCTCTGGTTGCCTAGGTTTGCTTGGGGCTTGGGCAGGGAGCCTCTCAGTTAGCTCTCTGTACACCCTTTAGATTCATGCTTAATTTCCACCCTGAAGCAGCTTTAGAGTGAAGCCCTAGTTGTTAATAATGAGTGGATGGGGGTGGATTTCCGTATCGGGTTACTTCGGTTCTAAGCCAGACATGGGTTTGTCAATTTGTTATTAAAATTTCCAACCCTAATAGCCCATGTAAAAGACACCCAATCTAAATATTTTAATTATAAGTTATATGCCTACATTGGGCTTATCTAATACAATACTAACTTATTTCCCAATTCTAAGACTCCTTATTATTTCTGGTTGCTCCCAGCCACATGATTCTGGTGCATAGTGGCTTCCTTCTCTCCTCTTCCTTCATTCTTTTTCTCCTTCTACCTGCCACCCCCTCCTGAGCCTCCAGTCCCACCTTTCCTATCCAGTACCCAATCATAGGCTCTAACCTTTTATTGACCTATTAAAGTGGAGAGAAGGTTCACATAGCATCACCTAAGTACATGATGCTCTGCTTGTGGGGTGGGGGCAACCCCTCTTGAGGAACCAATATGAACAATAATATACAAGCAGCATCAAGCCAAACCACTACAGTTTACTCGTAAGATCTCAGTTTTTAGTACAAAATCCAATAATGTTAGTTGTTTAAATGTGTTTCTTACTATATTTCTTACACAGCTGTTTTCCAAATGTGGGTTTGTCTGGTGTTCTATACCAGCATAGAGTATTCATAGTTAACAGTGTATTTTCTTGCCACCAATACATGAATTTTTGTTGGATATGCTAAAGAGTCATAATGGTTTTACACAGGAAAGCTAATTGTCAGAATTTTGTTTTGTTTTACAGTCAGGGTTTTCTGTAATGCCCTGGCTGTCCTGGAACTCACCTTGTAGACCAGGCTGCCTTCAGACTTACAGAGATGTGCCTGCCCTCTGTCTCTTAATGCTAGGGTTTAAGTCCTGTGCCCAGCTTGATATTTTTATTTGTCATTCTCTTTCTCCCTCTCTCTCTCTCTCTCCCTCTCTCTCTCTTTTTTTTTTTGTCCCTGTCAATGGATTTTATTTGGTCACAGGGTCACAGGCCAGGTATGGCCCCAGTCTTATTTGACCTTCTTCTTTGGGGCTCAGGTTGTTGGAGTGGCCGAACTTCTTGTAGCAGTTTACTACACTGTGTGCAGGCATGAGTAGCACTTGTGGCAGATCATCTTGTCACAATTGTAATTCTGGACAAGGTGACAAAGGGATGACTCAATGATGCCACTGTGCAGACACAGCACCAGGTGCAAGGTGGACTCTTTCTGGATGTTGTAGTTGGACAGAGTGTGGCCATCCTCCAAATGTTTGCCAGCAAATATCAGCTCTGCTGGTCGGTGGGATGCCTTCCTTGTCTTGGATCATTATTGATGGTGTCACTGGGCTCAATCTCAAGAGTAATGGTCTTGCCCATTAGGGTCTTCATGAAGATCTGCATGTTGGTATCTGCTACTTGGCCACCTTGTTGAAGAGAAAGAGTGGTTTGGGGTTTTTGGGGTTTTTTGTTTGTTTGTTTTCTTTTTTCCTTTTAATACTCAGATCATTTTGTTGACTTCTCGGTGTTTCTTGAGGGCTGGTATAACTTGCATTTTAAATATATTTACCTGGATCTTCACTGCTTGCTCTCTCCTTTATCTTAACAGGCATGTGTCCTTTTTATGGGACTGAATAGACTTTTTTTAAATTGTCTCCAGTCTGTGTTCTTCTTTCACTGCCCTTTTATGAGTCAGTTTTTCACAGAATTGGCTGTCACAGTGCACGAAAAATTCGCCCAGAGTTTGAGACAAGGAGAAATGGGTGGCAGTTTTAGGACCTGTACTATCATATTTTGGATCACCAGGGGGATTATTAGAAGTAATATTATTATAACGTAATGTTATCCTAATAGTTGGGTTATAATAATTCTTATTAACAATCTCTGGTTATTCTAAGTCAGTAATTTTCCTTATTAGATAATATTTACTTTCATCTCCATAAATATAACAGTCATGCGGCAGAACTAGTAACAGCTAATGGTGAAAGAACAATTCCTTGTGTATATAGACTTTGTTTTTTTGTGAACTACTTTTTGAAATATGTCAAATTATAACAGCAGTATTGTTGGTATCAGGAATTGCCTTGAGCAGCGACATCATTTGGTAACTGTTGACATGGCAAGAGCCCTACTTTCCCAGTATTCCTTTGGTACAAATCCCAATTCCACATGGGAGTAGTTATGTCATATTCCAAATGAAAGGCAGACTCCTTCTGCCTTCATGCTCTCTTTTCTCTTCATTCGTTTCTCTTCTTTCTCTTGCCCCTTTCCCTTGTCTTGTTCTCCCATTAAATTTCACCAAGTGGAACTGTGTTAGTTTTGTGTGCTCTATTTGGATGTGTGTGGTGGGTATTTTATTACAACGAGATTTTAATAACAACAAGTATAATAATTTAAGAGCTTGGAAACCAGACTGACTGGAAATAAGTTCCAATTTGGGCACTCAGCAGCTGTTGAACTTATATTACTAATATAAAAGTTGTGGGTGATAGTAATTTTTCCCTATAGTGTTGTGAGAATTAATCTAACTCCTTGTAAACCTCTTGTGTTTTATTACTTATCAACAACATTGGGTAGTAGTAGCCATTGTAATTGTTTCATTAAATAAAATTTGTAGAGTTGTGCAGAATGGAGTTTATCAAAGCTAAATAGGTGAAACTACACATAACTAAATTGTATAATCAGATTTATCTTATAAAATTATAATCTTAAAGGAAGAAGGTTAGAAGGTAGAATAGGAAATAATGCTGTACTATTGTAAGAAGTGACTTAACATTCAGAAAACTGAAGAAAAGGAAATTCATCTATTAAGGTGGTGTACATTCCATAATATATCCTACATTATGTTAACATTTTTCTTAAATGTGATTTTTCAAAATTGACTATGTTTTTAATGAGAAGAATTAGTTTGGGTTTGAATGCTCTTTTTTTCCGTTTAGGCAATATGTCAGTATTGAGGGCACCCAGACATCAGAGCTCTGGAAGGCATGTTGATACTGTTTCTTCTTTGTCTCCTGGGTGTAAGAAGTATAACAGATCTTAAAGATCTGTATTCTTCTTTGTTTAAAAAAATTGACACATGAGAGAGAGAGAGAGAGAGAGAGAGAGAGAGAGAGAGAGAGAGAGAGAGTGTCTGTGTGTCTGTGTGCCTGTGTGTGTATCTGAAATGATAACAATATATTCTTTGGAAAGTATTTTGTTCTTTCTCAATTAAATTTATTCATTTGTTCAAATTGGCTACCCTTTATTATCACAGGTATAGGAAAATTAGAATAGTACTGCTTTAGTGTACGTTGAAATATACAGAGAAGAGTATCTTAAATTGAGGACTCCGTTATCTCACATAGATGAGAGTTTCTGGATATTTTCTATATCTTTTTATTGCACATTAAGGGGAATTTGCTGCTATACTGTGTCTTCAGACTTTCTCTTCTGTTCAAATAACTCCTCCCTTAATGTAGGTAAACATACTAACTTCTGGGTTTTGGATAATTCTGTATCATTGAGTTGAGTCAACTGGGCAGTCTGCTTTGCAAATGAAATTTCAGGTTTATGTGTGTACTACTTACTAGTATTAGAAGCATTTATTTAGCATTTTTCTTTAGTTCTTTCTGGACAAGATAGCTACATTTGCAGTTTCATTTGAAAGTCAGTTTTTCTCTTATGTGAAAATACTAGAAAATTCTAGATTCCCAGCAAGGCTTTATTTTGTTCTGGATAGTTTTGACTCAGCTCTGAAAGGGATTTTTTTGAATGTAAAGGAATTGATTTTAGGCTAGGGACACTTACCTTCTGGTCTATTGTTCTTTTGTCTGGCTTATGTAGTGAGGCAGGAGAGCTTGTGTGTTATATGTTTCTTTGTTCTGAGCAACCTGCTCTCAAAATCTATTTATACCTACTTATACCAGAATTACAAAAGTCTGATTGTAGTTTTTTGTCTCATTTTCTTGTCCTATAATCTGAACCTGGTATCCGAGTTGCCTGTTTTTCATTGTAAGAAATCAAAGGCCACAGAAAACTGACTCTGCTGCTGTTAGATTGAGTCAGTTCATCAAAGCCATGTTTGGTGGAGCAAGCTTTTAATCCTAGCAGATGAACTTCTATGAGTTCCCGGCCAGGCTGGTGTACATAGAACACCTTTTCATCTTGATACTAACACCCAGCTGGAGTGGCATTATTACCAGAATAAACTGAAAGGAAAAGTCGGTGCACATAAGTTCTTTAAAGCAATAGTCCTCCCATGGATGGTCTCTGAATGTTGGTGTTGGTGTTGGTGCATTAGAAGTAAAAGTAGAATTGGAATAATTAGCTCTTTGAAGGCTTTAAGAATGCTAGTGACTGTAGAGAGAGTATCTTGTGTATTTGTATGGATATATCACCTTTCAGTTAAAAAAAATTATGGCCTATAGGAAAGGGTAGAATAGAAGGTGGGACATCCAGGAGGCAGAAAGAATTCTGGGATAGAGCCAGGTTGGAGAGATTTGTCCTGGAAAATGTGACCAGACAGACTCGTGATTCCTGAGCACAGGTAATGAGCCACATGGCGGAATGTAGATTTGAGTAAGTGGGTTAGAATTTGTCAGAGAAGAGTCTAGCTCTATGGCCAAGGTATTTGTTAATATATTTTGAGTCTCTGTCTTATTTCTGGGAGCATGGGGCTTGGAGGAAGAACCGGGTTCAAACTTCTACAAGTGACAACATGAATCGAAACAAAATCGAAATCTGAGCAATGACCAGTGTATAGTTTTGGTTACTGGAACTGGAGGATGATGTTCACCTGGAACTCAATCCCAATTTAGGTTGGGAGTGAAAGCATGATTTTTTCATATTAACTAGATGAGCTATTAGCGATGTGGCTTATGTCACCATGCAGACACTAAAGTTTAGGTTCTTCAGTATTTTTTAGAACTTAAAAGCAGACACCATGGTACCTAATCTCGGCTTTCAGGAGATGACACCAAGAGAACAGAACTTTCAAGGGAAGGCTACAGAGCAGGTAACCCCAGCGCAAGGAAAGACACAAGCACTATGGTAACCAGAGTCTAAATGCCTCATTTGACTGAGCTGGTTTCTTAGAAAAAATATTTCCGTAACTCTGTTGGAAAATTAGTCTCTTTACAATCACAAGATCTTCATTTGTTTTACTACCCTGCATTACAGTTCCAAAGAAATTGGCAAGTCTTTCCCATTGGTTTCCTTGTAGAATAAATTATAAAACCACAAATATTAAAAAAAAAATCATTGTTTTAGAAACACATTAACAAGAAGAAAGACATATAGCAGAGTAGAAAGGATCTAGATTTTGGTTTTATCCCAGTTACTTCTGTTTCCTGTTTTGTCAGATTTAAAAAAAACAATGGTTATTTTAGAAACGACCCTGTTGAGGAAAAACAGAATCTGGCCATCTGGATTTCTTTTCTGGAATTAGTCTTTCTTGGTTGCCATCATCTGCTTACACGGTCCACCAGGAAGGGTGATTGTAGACACATATTTATAATTTATATCTGTATCAGTTTTTCAAGTTTTCTAGGGCTCTTATTAGCTGTTAAATGTTTTCAGAAAATATTGAGATTAGTGATTTGTGTCAGTAGATCTTGGGATAACTTCCTGAGCTATTTGAGTCTTTGTTTGATTGCTTGTGGTCAGTTTCTTCAGCATACTTGTGTACCATGTTGCTTTTTCTTTCTGAATTTCCTTCTTTGTATTATTAAATAGATAAAAATTTAAGTTCTAGAAAGCAAGGGATGTGTAACGGAAGGAAGTACACAGTACGTGTCCCATGCTGAACACTAAGAAAATACTTAGTGAACATCTGTCAAAATGAGGGAAAAAAAAACTGTTGTGCATGTTTGTTGGTGTTTCTAAGTTCCTTTGTTGCTCAGTCTGGTGGGTAGACTCCAAGTCAGCTGCTTGTTTTAGTAGTCTGCATCTAGATTTTGACCTGGGTAGGTGCTTGTTCTTTGAAAATAGCAGGAAACTAATCTTCTTTTGTCTTGCTTTCCATCACTGGCTGGCCAAGCATGGTTTTGCAGCAGAATATTTTCTTTGCTTACTTAATTAGCTGCATCTTATTAGCCACTGGATTTTTAAAATATTTAACATCCTTTTATAATTCATATCTTTTTCATTTCTTTTGGATCGGCCACCGGAAGTCAAATATTAGAGGAAATGTTTAAGTTCCACAAAATGAAATATTCCTTTCCTTTAAAAAAGTGGTCATAATACTTTGATACTATATTCTTGTTTTAACTTTATGACATTCATTTTTGTATCTTAAGGTCTTTGACCCATTTGGAGCCTGTAAAAGTATTTGATAGATATAAAATGACTAGATTGTCTTTTACTAAATTTACAGCCAAACCTGTGCCTAAAACTCCTTTTCCAATGCCTTTCTTCTACTTTTTTCCAATATCACATTCTCTGAGTCATTATTAGACATCGCACAAAAATTAAATGTACAAAGAGTCATTTTAGAAGTTAGTATCTTTGACTTCTACACATTAGCTCTATAAAAATCAGGTCTAATATTGACTTGTATTGTTAGATGAAGCATCTTTTGTGTTTTTTGGAAACTGATTTCTTGTTCCTTATACTAAGAAATTAGGTCAATGTAACCAGAGCATTTGATCCATCTGTGACTTCCTTTGTGTGCTGTTTCCTGAATCATCTCTTTGATGATTCCGTTTAGACCTATTTAATCTCTGCACATGTTTGGGGCCTTTTATAAACCCTTCCTGGATTCCCAGGATGCAGATGTTTTCTACCCTGTTAGGAACTTTACTTTTCATTCTACAAGAGCAACAATTTAAATTCTATTAGTCACATTCTGACTCTCAGTGATTACTCTTTCACAATTTTGTGTCTTGGTCTCTGATTTCTCCAACTATTCCTCCACTTCTTTTCTCCATGTGCTTCTCTAGTTTGCCCTCCAGTGAGGACCGTGTATCCTTGCATTTCCATGAATCTCAGATAGAGTAGTTCACTCTGCTTGTGGAGAGACCCATGCACTCTGCTGCACTGTGGAACAGGTCAGCTAGAGGAGCACTATGGTGTTGCCTCTCAGGCCACGGCAGTGGGGGTGCATGGCCCACACTCAGTAGTCAAAGATGAATTTTGCATAATTTCCAAGTGAGACTCTTATTTTAAAAGTTCTTAAAATATAAAGGTTATGTAACTTCCTTTTAAAGCTTAATTCATGGTTGTAACTTTGGAATATAATATATCATGGCTGTTGTCTTTGTTTAGTGGCATTTTCTGTTGGATTGTTATTGATGACCCTTAAATTCTTGCAGATTAAATAGTGGACTGTTGTGGAAACACTGGATAATCTGCTTACTTTGTGTTGAGTTTGTAAGAATGTGACATGTACTTACATTTTACCAGAAGCCATAGCTATGGGTGCTAGGATCTGAAAATATCTGTATGGGCTGTGTATTAGGTAAAGATGTTGATGGTTATTGGTCAGATAAGGAAAATTTATTGGTGGGGTTGGTGTGGTGCTGCTTGTATTTAAATGCTCCCACATACTGGCTCCCAAGACCCCGAAGCCCTGAGGAACAGATCCTCAAGTACCCCAAGTGATGCTTTGTAAACTTTGCTTCTTAGTTTAACTCATCAAAAATGGATAGAGTCTGTGATTAGGCAATAGAAGAAGAAAGGTGAGATTGAGGATGTAGTGGAGGGTCTCAAGAGAGCGGAGAATGGGGAACAAGAGAGGAGACCAAGGGAGGAGGAAACCACCATGTGAGGAGATGGACCCTGAGCATATGGCCTGGAAAAACAGCAAGTAACAAGGGACATTATGGCATGGAAATAGGTTAGTATAGCTGTAAACCTGCCCAATTAGGCTTATGACTTGTAAATAAAGTACCTGGATTGTGTGTCTTTTATTTGGACTAGTTAGAGTGTTTAATTCCTTTTATAATTGGTGCCTTTCACCCTGAGATTAAGTCTCATGCTCTACTGAAATGAAGTTAGATATTGTACTGTGTGTTTCTGGTGGTGCAATAACTTTGCTGTTTTTCATAGAGCATTGAGGTGTTTCAATATTTGTGAAAAAGAGGCAGTGAGTAGTTTTTTTTAACTATGTGCTACTGCAGTGTACACAGAATAGCTTTGTTTGGAATTAGCTAAAGTGATAGGTTTGGGTCTTGCTTTACTAACAGTGTAGTTTGTAGCAGAAAAGTTTCTATAAATGCACACATCATACTTAACCTAATAGTATTATCCAGAGCAATGACCAATTTCTTTAATATATTCATCCATTATTAATTGACTTCTTTATGGTTCAGGTGCCGGGCACATTTATACATCTGGGTGAGATTGCAAATTTTGTTTGTATATTACAAATGCCGGTAAGCTGTTTTTCTATCGAAACTGGAATTATGTTCTGTAAAGCAGTTACTACTGACAAAAATTGAGCTCAGGTTTTTTAGTTGAAGGTGCACTTGTTTCATGACAAGTAGAAAATAATGCTGTTAGACTGTTTTTACCTGTGCGTAAAAGAAAAACTTTAATGTTTAAGATAAAGTGTCATTATAGTATATAAAAATGTTCATATAATGTACATATATTTGTGTGTGTGTGTGTGTGTGTGTGTGTGTGTGTGTGTGCGCGCACATGTATGTTTGATTGTAGTGTATAGATGAGATCATCAAGCTAACTGACTTAGTTTCTGGATATGGGAAACAGGAAACCAAATTTTCTAAAAATGATTAGTAAGTTTTTGTTTAATCAAATGGCTGGCAGAAACTTGAAATTTCTTTAACATGTTATTTTTAAGTTCTATAGAAAGTTCTTTTAGGAAAGAAAAAATAACCATTCCAAGAAACTTCTTTTCTGTTTTTCCTGTTATAGTGAGCTGCATAGTTCTCCTAAGCAAGGAGGTGGATTTCATCCTCCTTACCACTTTCACCCTTGCCTACCCCAGGGACTGTCTGACAAGGTAAAAGAATGGTTTCCATTTATTAAAACATGATACCATGAGTTTATTGTGACGCGTTTTTGTCTGAACACTGCTGAAGAATAAAAAAACAATATTACTAGTTTTTGTACTAAGTATAGAAATAATGGCCATTCATGCAGGTGTTTGGAACCTAAATATTTGCACCTGAAAATAATAGAAACCATATTTCCTTAATAAAATTTAAGGAAAACATATTTTAACATAATTATTAAATCTTATTTTAATGCAGACCTAATATCAGATTCATCAGTGAGTAAGAATCCCGATTCTATGCAAAGAAATTGAATTGGTTCTGTTTTTTTCAAGAGATGAAATTGCTTCTTGTGGTTATGAAGGCAGGTATGGAGAAGCTAAGTGAGTTCTATAATAATAATAATAATAATAATAATAATAATAATAATAGGATCTCTACCTTGTGATCTAGACTAATAAATGAATCACAGAAAGAAAAAAAGTGGAGGTAGAGTTACCATTAAAGGTTTTTGGGGCCTGGGAATCAGATGCAAGGGACAGAGAGACTACAAGGCCACAGAATATGTTGCTTATCAATTATATTGAGAGGTTACAAAGAGGATGGCAGGTTTGAGGAAAGCAGCCAGTTAGACAGGACTGTGAACTAACACTTCCTTGCTTATGAAAGAAAACTCAAAAGTCACATCCAGCTGGAAAGTCTTATGAATACTATGAAGTACCTATTAATGTGGGGAGCCAGGACTGCCCAAGGCTGTCTAAAAGACCTGGACAAAAGAATAAGTAGAACACTAGTTCTATTCCCTTACCCAGGATCAAACTTCTCAAGGCCTGTCCGATGCTGAAGCCAATGCCTTAAAGGAGTCAAGGTTGAGGGAAGAGACTCTTGTGGTTATCAGTTCTTAGGCAGCTGTATCTGTGGTATCCCATGTTCTTTTCTTCAGCATTGTCTGACTTAATCATTTGCTGACTTAGTTGTTCCCCATGTACAACCATCAGTTACCCCCAGGACTGGAAAGTATAAATATGATTCTACAATTTCTAATAAAGTGCAAATAAATTTCAAGCAATCTTCACAAAAATGTTTACTAACAGCAATCACATTTTAAATCAGACAAACTAAAAATAAATTGAACACCATGTGCTCCAGCTGTATATCCTCTGGACATAACCCCAAGACACCAAATTACTACAGAGGTACTTGTACAGTTTCACCCATTGTTGCTTAGTTCCCAGCAGGGAGGAAATGCAATTCATATGAATCCTAATGGGGTGACTGCTCTGCTTTTCCTATCAGTTATTTTGCTATACTGCCACTATGCCGTCCTCATCGTGCAATCCTAGATAGCACAGTGATCTATGACTCCAAGATATAATGTTTGACTCTGTAATTGCAAATATTGGAAGAGAAGTGAAGTCTTAAACGCTTCTATATATTTATTTAAATGTCCCTGTTTGTTTTATTCCAGAGACTGTGCTGCAAAAGGTATATACATACCTCTCCCTCATTTCCTTTGCTGAAGGCTATGTGGCTCAGTTTTAATTCTCATGTGATAAAGTATCACATTCTCTATACTATTTCAAGAGATGTATCTCTATTATTCCTTTTCTATTTAAAGAGTCTAAACTGTCCTTATATCAAACTATGCTGTTTATATAACAGGCAAACCCAGAAATATCAACTGTGCTTCACAAGGTAAGTATGCAAAATACGATTTATAGAATTGATTGTAATGCATCTACTCTTATTTTTATTTTCTGGTCTATTCAGGTGTGTTTTATAATATCCACCTGCAGAGTTACCTATGGAAAATTACAAACGAAAGCAAAAACAGAAAACAATTAAGGTCTGTTATCAAATCTTAAGCAAACATTCACCACTCTAGGACTGGGAAATTGCTCAGTGGGTAGAAACATATGGACCTGGGTGTGAATATTCAGCATGTATACATAATGCCAGGCATAGGGGATAGCTACACATAACTATTACCTCTGAATCCTGAGGCCTCGCTGACCAGTTCTCCAATCCCACACTGAATTTCTAGTTCAACAAGAGAACTCATGTCAAGAACAGTGAACAGCACTAAAGAAGACGCTTGAAATCCTTCTCAGAACTCCAAAAACACATGCACAGATGGGTAAAGCCACACAGTTACAGGCATGCACCACACACTCACATCCATCAACATTCTTACAACACACAACACCACAGATACATAGAAAATGGTTAAGGGACTGCAGGGTAATTCTTAATTTGCTGTTGTCACCCAGCAGGTATCTCAGATACTGATAATAACCAAGAAAAAATTAAGCTGGAAGAGAGTTTATCCATAGTTTTAACTTTTGCTTTATTTTAATTTAATTAAAATGCTTCCGTAATTTTACACAAAATATTATATCCAGATTTATGGGATTCTAGAATCACCCAGGACAAAAACTTTTGAGCATGTCTGAGAGAGAGACATCAGACTGGAAGCATTCTAGTGCAAAGGCCCTCCAGCCAGAAGCTGGAACCCAGATGCCCTTCAACAGAGGAATGGATACAGAAAACGTGGCACATTTACTCAATGAAGTACTACTCAGCTTTCAAAAACAATGACTTCAGGAAATTCCTAGGCAAATGGATAGAACTAGGAAATATCATCCTGAGTGAATTAACACAGTTAGTAGATACTAACTAGTCCAAAGCTTGGAATAACCAAGATACAATTCTTAGACCATATGATGCTCAAGAAGGAGGAAGAACAAAATGTGTACACTTCAGTCCTTCCTAGAAGGGGGAACAAAATACTCAAGAGGGAGCGGAATATAGGGACATAGAGTGGAGCAGAGACTTAAGGAAAGGCCATCTAGATACTGCCCCATCTGGGGATCTATCACATATGCAGCCACCAAACTTAGGCAGTATTGCTGATGCCAAGAAGTCCTTATTGATGGAAGCTTGATGTGGATGTCTCCTGAGAGACTTTGCCAGAACCTCACTGATTTAGACAAGCATGCTTGAAGCTAACCATCGGACTCCATGGGGACTCCAATGAAGGAGTGAAGGAAGAGCTGAACTAAGTCTTTGCCTTCACACAGCTTCTCAACTGATTTCCAGAGATAGTTACAGCCCCAGTCCCACCCCCACCACCCAGCCAGCCGATAAATTTGGATGCTCGAATCTGAGGTTTGTCATGGTAGTGACTTTCTAAGGTGACATAGCTAATTGGGTGAAGAGATTTCTGGAGCTACAGGCCAGAAAGTCTGTCAAGATGAGAACAGCCCACCAGGGCCAAATGACCCATTGGTGCCATGTGACCTGCTGGTACATGGGGTAATATGGGATGGTGCCCTCTTCGGTATTTCACGCTGCAGGTGTTCAAATTCAGTTTGAACCAAAATGAGTACTTTGGTATTAAAGTCTAAGTTTTAACCAATATCGATATTCCAGCACTGACATTATATTTCTTAGCATAAAGCATCCTATGGGATCTGTGTACGGTTCAGAATGAGTTCTCTGTATTTGATCTTTTCACAAGATTCAACCCAACTCCCAGCTCCTTTGGAGGTCACCAACTATACTATAGGCTGTTCTCCTATGGCACCAAACCTGGACATAAAATGTAAAATGTTATCAGGTTGATTGAAATCCAATGAATCCATTTCCTTTCACTTTCCTCTTTGTTCAGCCACTGATGGCTTTTGGTTGTCTTTTTAAGTAGCCATACACATACCACCTTTTACATTGTCTTTTACAGAGAGGCTCTATGGCTCACGTCTGGACAAACCACACCAGGCCAAAGGGCTCTACGTGGAGAGGTTTATTGGAATGGTAGAGACAAAGGCCAAGGGGTGAAGAGGGGTGGGAGAGAAAGAGAGGAGAAAAAGGGAAGAGAGGAGAGAGAATGGAAGAGGGCAGAAAGGATCTGCCTTTTATGTGAAATGTGGTGTGACTGTAACATGAAATGTATGCTGGAAATGGATGACCGTTGCCTTGACAGCAGATGCTCAGGTGACCAGATGACAACATTGCTGGAGGTAAAAGCAGTTCCTGATACCAACATTTGGGAATTTAGGTCACCAACTGGGACCCTCCTTTGTACCTGTAGCATACCTGTCAAAAAAAACTAGATCTAACCATGCAGGGATGGCACCTTGTGTTTGTACCTTAGCAGCTGCTGAACTCCTTATTGAAGAATAAGAAAACCTAACATTTGGGTTGCCTATAATGGTCTTCTCCTCTTATAACATGTCACAGCTCCTACCTTTCAAAGGTTTACAGAATCTACCTCCCTCCAAGGTTCTTTCTCTTCAGGTAGCACTAATAGAAGACTCCACACTAACCTTTCAATCACACCTGCCTTTCCAATCTTCTTTCTCCACCAAATACTAACCACTCCTTATCTCACCCCTGCACTAAAACCTTAGAGGAATTATTACCTCACCCTTCACACATACAGGAGGGCAATTTGCCTCAGACCATCTATACATGGTATACAGATGGAAGCTCCTTTCTACAAGAAGGAGCCATAAGAGCCAGCTGCCCCATAGTGTCAGACACTGAGGCACAGGCCCTTCCTGCTCATATCACCAATCAACAGGCTGAAGTAGTAGTCCTTACCCATGCCTTTCAACTGGCACAGGGACAAACCCTCAACATCTACACAGATTCTAAACATGCTTTCCATATCATCCTGACCCATGCCACTAACTGGAAGGAGCATGGGGTACTTATGACTAAAGGAGGATCAGTAACTAATGCAAACCAAATTATGGCCATGCTAAAGGCCTCCCATCTCCACACAGCTATTGGGTTTGTCCACTGCCGATCCCACCTGACGAATGACTCTTTTGTCTCCAAGGGAAACAAGGGAGCTGAAGAGGCAGCCAGAGCTGCGGCCCGTAGGTGCCTACACATGTCTCACCCTCCCCAGGACATTCTTACACTGCAACCCACATCCCCACTCTCACTTCCTAACACTCATCAAATTCTGTCCTATTTTGGCCACATCTTTCATCCTAACAGCAAGGCATTGTCTTATTTTGTTAAAACCCACCTGAAGCCTACTCCTAAGGACTTAAGTTTCTTAAAATCCATCACTGCCTCTTCCAAAGTCTGTCAAGTGTCAGATTTCAACCTCTGGTATTGTAGCACCCCTTTTTCTACCCAACAAGGCAGAGGTTCACTTCCTGGAACTGACTGGCAACTTGTCTTTACCCACATGCCAAATGTGCCAAGTACCTCCTAGTTTTGATTGACACATTCTTGGGGTGGGTGGAGGCATATCACACAACTAACAAAAGGGTTCAGACAGTTTCTGAGCTCCTCTTCCAAGAGATCATCCCCAATTTTCATACCGTCAGTGAGACAATGGTCCCGAATTTACTTCCCAAATTTCTGAAATTCTGTCTAAGGCCCTAGACATCACCTGGCATTTTCATATTCCATACCACCCTCAATCTTCAGGTAAGGTAGAAAGAACTAACTGCTCCCTAAAAACCACTCTTGTCAAACTGTCACAGGAACTTCGATTGGGCAAAACTCCTACCTCTGGCTCATTTTAGGCTACAAGCTCTTCCCAAGTGACCTCTTTTTGTCTCACCTTTCAAACTCATGTATCGATGTCAGTACTAATTCCTGGTCTTTCAAGTAAATGCGCTCCCCTCCTAGACCATTGACTTACCCCATTACTTTGTCACCCCCTTTCTCTCCTATGGAACTCTACTGACCAACACTGACTAAGGCCACACGCTGTCTCCTGTCCACTACCTATCAACATTTGAGACCAAGTTCTTCTGTCCCCTCCAGATCAGCAGCTCTTAGCTGTCTCTCCTAAATGGTAGGGCCCTTCATGGACCCTGCTCTCTTAAGCTCCACAAGATGTTGAGACCACCCACCTTGTCCCCAATCCCAGAAGAATGAGACTCCACTCTAGCATCTGTGCTCCACTCCACTGGATTAGACCTGGGCTTCTCATCTGATCGTTTCCATCCATAGTATCACTTACATCTAGAGATTTGAGGTTCAAGGAATCCCCACTGATAACAAACAGACTTTCCCAATAGGATCAGGAAACTGCTCCATGCTGGGAGCCAATCCAAATTACTGTCATCCCTATATCTGTCATTCCTTCTACATATTATGTTCTCTTTGTCTGCTTCCTCTTTGACCAGACAAAAGATGATTGCAAAAAATGGCCAGACAAATATGGGGGCTGCCCACATTGGTCGTTCCAGATACATATGTTAGGATCAAGGACCAATCACTTCTGTCAGCAATGCAAGACCCTGTTCTTCTATATACCAGACCCATGGAATCCCAGGTAGAAAACAGGAGTTGTTGGTAAACTCTAATGTAAAAACCAAGCAGGGTCTTCAGTGAGTACTATCCACATCTAGAGAAATTTTGTCCAATTTCTCAAAATCTAGATATCAGAAAAATAGGAGAAATAATCAAACACTCCTCCAGGGTCCTTACGTCCTTGACATCCCCCCCTCACAAATGGTACTAACTTGTCATTTAGCTTTTTGATTCAGACCCTGACCTTGGTGTACCAACTCCTTATGGCACCCAACCTGGTCACTTTAAAGACTGCTAGCTATGCAGTATACCCCTTAAACTAATTCACAATTGCCAATTACAGCCTCTCTAGTGATACTGCCCAATAACCTTACCTCAGCTTCTATCAGCTGCCCTATAGTAATGGAACCAAGATCATTCATGGTTCAGAACCAAGAAGTATACCTTTTGAGTGTGCACAGTATTGTAATCTGTATTGACAATAAGTCAATATTACTTCCTGAATCCTATTTGAGCCGATATAAAGGTAGGGGAAGAAAAGAATGAAAATGGCGGCCACCACATTCTCAAAGCTTAAAAGGTAAGATATTCCAAAAACAGTTAGAAAACATTTACTGGGAGTCTAATCCTGATGCTGAAACCAAACAACCAAAAAAGAAAGTCATACACCAACATCTCTGATGACCATACGTGCACAAGGCATTAATAAAATACGTGTAAACCAAATGCATTAACACAAACAGATTTCCCATTAGGCTTAAGGCAACTTCATCCCAGAGATGGAGGAAAGAGTCAATACATGAGAATTAACATAATCTACCACATAAGTACAAGTACCACCCTATTGCAAACATAAAAGACCTTTGATAAAATACAGCCTCAATTTGAGATGAAAGTCTTGCAGAGAATAGAGATACAAGGGATTTACCTCAACTTGATAAAGGCAATATACAGCAAAAGTCATTCATAAGAGAGAAGAAGTCAAAGTATTTGTGTTGGAATCAGGACCAAGACAAGGATGTTCACTCTTCTCACTTCTCAACAAACTTCTTATAGTGTTAGGTCAAGCAATTAAACAAGTCAAGGTAATGAAGCAAATACAAATGAGAAGGGAAGAAATCAATATATGTTTACTTTCAGGTTTTAAGATTCTATACATAAAAACTAAATCTTAAAAAAAAAAACTCCTAGAGCTGATAAATATTGATAAAAGTTGAAAAACACAAAGTTAAAGCACAGGAATCAGTATCCTTTTTATATACAAAAGACAAACACAGAAAGCAAGGGGACAATACTATTCTCAAGAAACTAAAACAAAACAAAACAACAACAAAATACTTGAACTAAATATGACAAAGGAATGTGTGCCATGAAAACTGTAAAACACTAAAGAAATTCACTGAACATATTCCTGCTTAAGAAACAGCTACAGGTGTTTCTTGCCCTCTTGCTAAGAGCAGAAGAATAAATAATACTCTGTTAGTACTCAGTGGCTTCTGGGATTTTCCTAACATTCACATCACCACAGAGAACTACAAACAACTAAGAAACCTCTCAAGTTATTGAGAAGCAAATCCCAAGCTTCATGCATTTTTCATGTAAATAAAATAAACCATTTAAGTATCAAGTTTAAAATGGAGATAGGATCTAGTATGCACCCCCCCCCATTACCACAGTCGTGTGGGTGCGACTCAGTGTGACAGCTCCAAGGACTATGTGTCCCGAGAGCTATGTGTCCTGAGGACTTGATGCTGTTATGCTGTTATGGATTTCTACTCTGTTCAGTGCCAGCATGTTCCTCCTAATCTAAGAATTATGGGAAAATTCACTCACTGGCCAACATCTCTGGCACTAACAATTGATTTCTTATACACATTTTTGCCCTCAGCTTCCTGATGAGATTTATTAAAAATTGCTCTTGAGTAGATACTCATTCTGAGGATTTAAAGTAGATATGACTGATATTTATATAAGTGGTTAGATCTGTGAGTCTTTTAAGGATACTTTTTAAGAATAAATAATGAAATAATACTCCTGTCTTTATTTAGAAGAAAACTAAAACAATTACATTGCAATTTAATGATGCTTGAAAAATTTGGCTGGGATATATAAGTGATAGAACAAAGAATAAAGCACAAGGGTTAGGGCATCCATCAACTATGTGGATCTGTTGTGTATGATGGGCTGGAACACTGTTCCTTCTAACATAAACTCTGTGTGTGTGTGTGTTTGTGTGTGTGTGTGTGTGTGTGTGTGTGTGTGTTTGTGTGTTTTTGTGTGTGTGTGTGTGTGTGTGTGTGTGTGTGTGTGTGTTTGAATTTTCTCTCTTCCCTGGTCTTTCTCACTGACGCCAAGGAGTTAAGAGTTCATAGGTTTTTCGCTTGTCATAGAGAGTGCCAACCCCCCAGTAACTTAAGCTTTGCTCCCTCAGAAAACTGTCTGTTGAGTAACATCTCTAGTCGCTGGCTGCCTGTGGCAGCATCTCCATAGGTGTCTGGATCCACCCCCATCAATAGCTTTAAGCACTGATGCCCAACGGCTGCCTGCCACATTTTACGCACCACACAGATGCCAACATTGATCACCAGCAATGGTAGAAAATCGTTTACTTTTAATTTAGAAGAAAATCGAGTTTCAGCTTAATTTTCTGTGTATTTCTTGATGGATGTGACTTGATGGAAGAGACGGACTGCCCAGAACTGCAGTTATGAACTGTTGTGAGGTGTGTTTTTCTTATTTGTAAAGACTGACAAATAAGGCCCTGCCAATGCCATTCAAATAAAAAAAGAAAAAGGAAAAGAGAAATGTAGCTTTCAATTTCTTACCATTTTATACCAGATGGAAGATAAACATGACAATGTCTATTATTATTAATATTAATATTATTATTATTTTGGTTTTCACTGGAGAATCACTAGGGACTATTATGTTATTTAAAATTCTTTACATGGTAGTATAGATGAAGGACTCAGACTAAAATATTTCCTTTGTAATATATATTTCATATGTGGAAATTATAGAACTGACTTGCGAGGCTTACTCTTTCTAAAAATATAAAACAAATCAACTATCCATTAAGAAATAGAACTCACTTAGCTTCTCCATACCTGCCTTCATGGCCACAAGAAGCAATTTCATCTCTTGAGCAAAACAGAATCAATTTCTTTGCGTAGAATCGGGATTCTTACTCACTGATTAATCTGATATTAGGTCTGCAATAAAATAAGATTTAATCATTATGTTAAAACAGATTTTCCTTAAATTTTATTAAGGAAATATGGTTTCTATTATTTTCAGGTGCAAATATTTAGGTTCCAAACACCTGCATGAATGGCCATTATTTCTATACTTAGTACAAAAACTAATAAAATTGTTTTTTTTTTTCTTCAGCACTGTTCAGACTAAAGCACGTCACAATGAACTCACGGTATCATGTTTTAATAAATGGAAACCATCCTGTTACATTGTAACACAGTCCCTGGGGTAGGCAAGGATGAAAGTGGTAAGAAGGATGAAGTCCACCTCCTTGCTTAGGAGAACAATGCAGCTCACTATAATTGGAAAAACAAAAAGAACTTTCTTGGAATGGTTATTTTTTCTTTCCTAAAAGAACTTTCTATAGAACTTAAAACTAATATGTTAAAGAAATTTCAAGTTTCTGCCAGCCATTTGATTAAACAAAAACTTACTAATCATTTTTAGAAAGTTTGGTTCCCTGTTTCCCATATCCAGATACTAAGTCAGTGTAACTAGATGATCTCATCTATACACTACATCCATCAATAAATGCGTGCGCGCGCACACACACACACACACACACACACACACACACAAACACACACACACAAATATATGCACATTATGTAAATACTTTTATATACTATAATGACACTTTATCTTAAACATTAAAGTTTTTCTACACACAGGTAAAAACAGTCTAACAGCATTATTTTCTATTTGTCATGAAACAAGTGCACCTTCAACTAAAAAACCTGAGCTCAATTTTTGTCAGTAGTAACTGCTTTACAGAACATTATTCCAGTATCGATAGAAAAACACCTTATCAGCATTTGTAATATCCAAACCAAATTTGCAATCTCACCCAGATGTATAAATGTGCCCGGCACCTGAACCATAAAGAAGTCCATTAATAATGGGTAAGTATATTAAAGAAATTGGTCATTGTTTCTGGATAATATTATTAGGTTAAGCATGATGTGTGCTGTTATAGAACCTTTTCTGCTACAAACAACACTGTTAGTAAAGCAAGACCCAAACCTATCACTTTAGCTAATTCCAAACAAAGCTATTCTGTGTACACTGCAGTAGCACATAGTTAAAAAAACTACTCACTGCCTCTTTTTCACACATATTGAAACACCTCAATACTCTATGAAAAACTGCAAAGTTATTGCACCACCAGAAATACACAGTATAATATCTAACTTCATTTCAGTAGAGCATGAGACTTAATCTCAGACTCAAGGGCACCAATTACAAAAGGAATTTACTCTAACTAGTCCAAATAAAAGACACACAATCCAGGTACTTTATTTACAGGTCATAAGCCTAATAGGGCAGGTTTAGAGCTATACTAACCTATTTCCATGCCATAATGTCCCTTGTTACTTGCTGTTTTTCCAGGCCATATGCTCAGGGTCCATCTCCTTACATGGTGGTTTCCTCCTCCCTTGGTCTCCTCTCTTGTTCCCCATTCTCCTCTCTCTTGAGACCCTCCACTCCATCCTTAAGTCCCACCTTTCTTCTTCTATTCCCTAATCACAGACTCTATCCATTTTTGATGAGTTAAACTAAGAAGCAAAGTTTACAAAGCATCACTTGGGGTACCTGAGGATCTGCTCCTCAGGGCTTCCAGATCTTGGGAGCCAGTATGTAGGGAGCATTTAAATACAACCCCACCAATAACTTTTCCTTATCTGACCAATAACCATCAACATCTTTACCTAATACACAGCCCATACAGATATTTTCAGATCCTAGCACCCATAGCTATGGCTTCTGGTAAAATGTAAGTACATGTCACATTCTTACAAACTCAAGACAAACTGAGCAGATTATCCAGTGTTTTCACAACAGTCCACTATTTAATCTGCAAGAATTTAAGTGTCATCAATAACAATCCAACAGAAAATGCCACTAAACAAAGACAACAGCCATGATATATTATATTCCAAAGTTACAACCATGAATTAAGCTTTAAAAGGAAGTTGCATTACCTTTATATTTTAAGGACTTTTAAAATAAGAGTCTCACTTGGAAATTATGCAAAGTTCATGTTTGACCACTGAGTATTGGCCATGCACCCCCACTGCCCTGGCCTGAGAGGCAACACCATAGTGTTCCTCTTCACTGGGCTAGCTGACCTGTTCCACAGTGCAGCAGAGTGCATGGGTCTCTCCACAAGCAGAGTGAGCTACTCTATCTGAGATTCATGGAAATGCAAGGATACACGGTCCTCAGTGGAGGGCAAACTAGACAAGCACATGGAGAAAGGATGTGGAGGAATAGTTGGAGAAATCAGAGACCAAGACACAAAATTGTGAAAGAGTAATCACTGAGAGTCAGAATGTGACTAATAGAATTTAAATTGTTGCTCTTGTAGAATGAAAAGTAAAGTTGCTAACAGGGTAGAAAACATCTACATCCTGGGAATCCAGGAAGGGTTTGTAAAAGGCCCCAAACATGTGCAGAGATTAAATAGGTCTAAACGGAATCATCAAAGAGATGATTCAGGAAACAGCACACAAAGGAAGTCACAGATGGATCAAATGCTCTGGTTACATTGACCTAATTTCTTAGTATAAGGAACAAGAAATCAGTTTCCAAAAAACACGAAAGATGCTTCATCTAACAATACAAGTCAATATTAGACCTGATTTTTATAGAGCTAATGTGTATAAGTCAAAGATACTAATTTCTAAAATGACTCTTTGTACATTTAATTTTTGTGCGATGTCTAATAATGACTCACGGAGAATGTGGTATTGGAAAAAAAGTAGAAGAAAGGCATTGGAAAAGGAGTTTTAGGCACAGGTTTGGCTGTAAATTTAGTAAAAGACAATCTAGTCATTTTATATCTATCAAATACTTTTACAGGCTCCAAATGGGTCAAAGACCTTAAGATACAAAAATGAATGTCATGAAGTTAAAACAAGAATATAGTATCAAAGTATTATGACCACTTTTTTAAAGGAAAGGAATATTTCATTTTGTGGAACTTAAACATTTCCTCTAGTATTTGACTTCCGGTGGCCCATCCAAAAGAAATGAAAAAGATATGAATTATAAAAGGATGTTAAATATTTTAAAACTCCAGTGGCTAATAAGATGAAGCTAATTAAGTAAGCAAAGAAAATATTCTGCTGCAAAACCATGCTTGGCCAGCCAGTGATGGAAAGCAAGACAAAAGAAGATTAGTTTCCTGCTATTTTCAAAGAACAAGCACCTACCCAGGTCAAAATCTAGATGCAGACTACTAAAACAAGCAGCTGACTTGGAGTCTACCCACCAGACTGAGCAACAAAGGAACTTAGAAACACCAACAAACATGCACAACAGTTTTTTTTCCCCTCATTTTGACAGATGTTCACTAAGTATTTTCTTAGTGTTCAGCATGGGACACGTACTGTGTACTTCCTTCAGTTACACGTCCCTTGCTTTCTAGAACTTAAATTTCTATCTGTTTAATAATACGAAGTAGGAAATTCAGAAAGGAAAAGCAACATGGTACACAAGTATGCTGAAGAAACTGACCACAAGCAATCAAAAAAAGACTCAAATAGCTCAGGAAGTTATCCCAAGATCTACTGACACAAATCACTAATCTCAAAATTTTCCGATAACATTTAACAGCTAATAAGAGCCCTAGAAAACTTGAAAAACTGATACACATATAAATTATAAATATGTGTCTACAATCACCCTTCCTGGTGGACCGTGTAAGCAGATGATGGCAACCAAGAAAGACTAATTCCAGAAAAGAAATCCAGATGGCCAGATTCTGTTTTTCCTCAACAGGGTCGTTTCTAAAATAACCATTGTTTTTTTTAAATCTGACAAAACAGGAAACAGAAGTAACTGGGATAAAACCAAAATCTAGATCCTTTCTACTCTGTTATATGTCTTTCTTCTCGTTAATGTGTTTCTAAAACAATGATTTTTTTTTTAATATTTGTGGTTTTATAATTTATTCTACAAGGAAACCAATGGGAAAGACTTGCCAATTTCTTTGGAACTGTAATGCAGGGTAGTAAAACAAATGAAGATCTTGTGATTGTAAAGAGACTAATTTTCCAACAGAGTTACGGAAATATTTTTTCTAAGAAACCAGCTCAGTCAAATGAGGCATTTAGACTCTGGTTACCATAGTGCTTGTGTCTTTCCTTGCGCTGGGGTTCCCTGCTCTGTAGCCTTCCCTTGAAAGTTCTGTTCTCTTGGTGTCATCTCCTGAAAGCCGAGATTAGGTACCATGGTGTCTGCTTTTAAGTTCTAAAAAATACTGAAGAACCTAAACTTTAGTGTCTGCATGGTGACATAAGCCACATCGCTAATAGCTCATCTAGTTAATATGAAAAAATCATGCTTTCACTCCCAACCTAAATTGGGATTGAGTTCCAGGTGAACATCATCCTCCAGTTCCAGTAACCAAAACTATACACTGGTCATTGCTCAGATTTCGATTTTGTTTCGATTCATGTTGTCACTTGTAGAAGTTTGGACCCGGTTCTTCCTCCAAGCCCCATGCTCCCAGAAATAAGACAGAGACTCAAAATATATTAACAAATACCTTGGCCATAGAGCTAGACTCTTCTCTGACAAATTCTAACCCACTTACTCAAATCTACATTCCGCCATGTGGCTCATTACCTGTGCTCAGGAACCACGAGTCTGTCTGGTCACGTTTTCCAGGGCAAATCTCTCCAACCTGGCTCTATCCCAGAATTCTTTCTGCCTCCTGGATGTCCCACCTTCTATTCTACCCTTTCCTATAGGCCATAATTTTTTTTAACTGAAAGGTGATATATCCATACAAATACACAAGATACTCTCTCTACAGTCACTAGCATTCTTAAAGCCTTCAAAGTGCTAATTATTCCAATTCTACTTTTACTTCTAATGCACCAACACCAACACCAACATTCAGAGACCATTCATGGGAGGACTATTGCTTTAAAGAACTTATGTGCACCGGCTTTTCCTTTCAGTTTATTCTGGTAATAATGCCACTCCAGCTGGGTGTTAGTATCAGGATGAAAAGGTGTTCTATGTACACCAGCCTGGCCGGGAACTCATAGAAGTTCACCTGCTAGGATTAAAAGCTTGCTCCACCAAACATGGCTTTGATGAACTGACTCAATCTAACAGCAGCAGAGTCACTTTTCTGTGGCCTTTGGTTTCTTACAATGAAAAACAGGCAACTCGGATACCAGGTTCAGATTGTAGGAGAAGAAAATGAGACAAAAAACTACAATCAGACTTTTGTAATTCTGGTATAAGTAGGTATAAATAGATTTTGAGAGCAGGTTGCTCAGAACAAAGAAACATAGAACACACAAGCTCTCCTGCCTCACTACATAAGCCAGACAAAAGAACAATAGACCAGAAGGTAAGTGTCCCTAGCCTAAAATCAATTCCTTTACATTCAAAAAAATCCCTTTCAGAGCTGAGTCCAAACTATCCAGAACAAAATAAAGTCTTGCTGGTAATCTAGAATTTTCTAGTATTTTCACATAAGAGAAAAACTGACTTTCAAATGAAACTGCAAATGTAGCTATCTTGTCCAGAAAGAACTAAAGAAAAATGCTAAATAAATGCTTCTAATACCAGTAAGTAGTACACACATAAACCTGAAATTTCATTTGCAAAGCAGACTGCCCAGTTGACTCAACTCAATGATACAGAATTATCCAAAACCCAGAAGTTAGTATGTTTACCTACATTAAGGGAGGAGTTATTTGAACAGAAGAGAAAGTCTGAAGACACAGTATAGCAGCAAATTCCCCTTAATGTGCAATAAAAAGATATAGAAAATATCCAGAAACTCTCATCTATGTGAGATAACGGAGTCCTCAATTTAAGATACTCTTCTCTGTATATTTCAACGTACACTAAAGCAGTACTATTCTAATTTTCCTATACCTGTGATAATAAAGGGTAGCCAATTTGAACAAATGAATAAATTTAATTGAGAAAGAACAAAATACTTTCCAAAGAATATATTGTTATCATTTCAGATACACACACAGACACACAGACACACAGACACTCACTCTCTCTCTCTCTCTCTCATGTGTCAATTTTTTTAAACAAACAAGAATACAGATCTTTAAGATCTGCTATACTTCTTACACCCAGGAGACAAAGAAGAAAACAGTATCAACATGCCTTCCAGAGCTCTGATGTCTGGGTGCCCTCAATACTGACATATTGCCTAAATGGAAAAAAAGAGCATTCAAACCCAAACTAATTCTTCTCATTAAAAACATAGTTAGTCAATTTTAAAAAATCACATTTAAGAATAATGTTAACATAATATAGAATATATTATGGACTGAACTCCACCTTAATCGATGAATTTCCATTTCTTCAGTTTTCTGATAGAATGTTCAATCACTTCTAACAATAGCATAGCATTATTTCCTATTCTACATTCTAACCTTCTTCCTTTAAGATTATAATTTTATAAGATAAATCTGATTATACAATTTAGTTATGTGTAGTTTCACCTATTTAGCTTTGATAAACTCCATTCTGCACAACTCTACAAATTTTACTTAATGAAACAATTACAATGGCTACTACTACCCAATGTTGTTGATAAGTAATAAAACACAAGAAGTTTACAAGGAGTTAGATTAATTCTCACAACACTATAGGGAAAAATTACTATCACCCACAACTTGTATATTAGTAATATAAGTTCAACACCTGGTACGTGCCCAAATTGGAATTTATTTCCAGTCAGTCTGATTTCCAAGCTCTTAAATTATCATACTTGTTGTTATTAAAATCTCGTTGTAATAAAATACCCACCACACCCATCCAAATAGAGCACACAAAACTAACACAGTTCCACTTGGTGAAATTTAATGGGAGAACAAGTCAAGGGAAAGGGGCAAGAGAAAGAAGAGAAAAGAATGAAGAGAAGAGAGAGCATGAGGGCAGAAGAAGTCTGCCTTTCATTTGGTATATGACATAACTATTCCCACAAGGAGTTGGGATTTGGACCAAAGGAATACTGGGAAGTAGGGCTGTTGCCATGTCAACAGTTACCAAATGGTGTCGCTGCTCAAGGCAATTCCTGATACCAACAATACTGCTGTTATAATTCAACATATTTCAAAAAGTAGTTCACAAAAAAAAACAAAAAAAAAAAAAAAACAAAGTCTATACACACAGGGAATTGTTCTTTCATCATTAGCTGTTACTAGTTCTGCCGCATGACTATTATATTTATGGAGATGAAAGTAAATATTATCTCATAAGGAAAATTACTGACTTAGAATAACCAAAGATTGTTAATAAGGATTATTATAACCCAACTATTAGATTAACATTACTTTATAATAATATTACTTCTAATAATCCCCCTGGTGTTCCAAAATATGATAGTACAGGTCCTAAAACTGCCACCCATTTCTCCTTGTTTCAAGCTCTGGCCGAATCTTTCCTGCACTGTGACAGCCAACTCTGTGAAAAACTGACTCATAAAAGGGCAGTGAAAGAACACAGACTAGAAACCATTAAAAAAAAAAGTCTATTCAGTCCCAAAAAAAAGGACACCTGCCTGGTAAGATAAAGGAGAGAGCAAGCAGTGAAGATCCAGGTAAATATATTTAAAATGCAAATTATACCAGCCCTCAACAAACACCGAGAAGTCAACAAAATGATCTAAGTATTAAAAAGAAAAAACAAGGGGCTGGGGATTTAGCTCAGTGGTAGAGCGCTTACCTAGGAAGCGCAAGGCACGGGGTTCCGTCCCCAGCTCCGAAAAAAAGAACCAAAAAAAAAAAAAAAAGAAAGAAAAAAAGAAAAAACAAAACAAACAAACAAAAAATCCCAAAAACCCCAAACCACTCTTTCTCTTCAACAAGGTGGCCAAGTAGCAGATACCAACATGCAGATCTTCATGAAAACCCTAATGGGCAAGACCATTACTCTTGAGATTGAGCCCAGTGACACCATCAATAATGATCCAAGACAGGGAAGGCATCCCACCGACCATCAGAGCTGATATTTGCTGACAAACATTTGGAGGATGGCCACAACCTGTCCAACTACAACATCTAGAAAGAGTCCACCTTGCACCTGGTGCTGTGTCTGCACAGTGGCATCATCGAGTCATCCCTTTGTCACCTTGTCCAGAATTACAATTGTGACAAGATGATCTGCCACAAGTGCTACTCATGCCTGCACACAGTGTAGTCAACTGCTACAAGAAGTTCGGCCACTCCAACAACCTGAGCCCCAAAGAAGAAGGTCAAATAAGGCTGGGGCCATACCTGGCCTGTGACCCTGTGACCAAATAAAATCCATTGACAGGGGCAAAAAAAAAAAAAAAAAAAAAAAAAAAGAGAGAGGGAGAGAGAGAATGACAAATAAAAATATCAAGCTGGGCACAGGACTTAAACCCTAGCATTAAGAGACAGAGGGCAGGCACATCTCTGTAAGTCTGAAGGCAGCCTGGTCTACAAGGTGAGTTCCAGGACAGCCAGGGCTATACAGAAAACCCTGACTGTAAAACAAAACAAAATTCTGACAATTAGCTTTTCTTTGTAAAACCATTATGACTCTTTAGCATATCCAACAAAAATTCATGTATTGGTGGCAAGAAAATACACTGTTAACTATGAATACTCTATGCTGGTACAGAACACCAGACAAACCCACATTTGGAAAATAGCTGTGTAAGAAATATGGTAAGACACACATTTAAACAACTAACATTATTGGATTTTGTACTAAAAACTGAGATCTTACGAGTAAACTGTAGTGGTTTGGCTTGATGCTGCTTGTATATTATTATTCATATTGGTTCCTCAAGAGGGGTTGCCCCCACCCCACAAGCAGAGCATCATGTACTTAGGTGATGCTATGTGAACCTTCTCTCCACTTTAATAGGTCAATAAATGGTTAGAGCCTATGATTGGGTACTGGATAGGAAAGGTGGGACTGGAGGCTCTGGAGGGGGTGGCAGGTAGAAGGAGAAAAAGAATGAAGGAAGAGGAGAGAAGGAAGCCACTATACACCAGAATCATGTGGCTGGGAGAAACCAGAAGTAGTAAGGAGTCTTAGAATTGGGAAATAAGTTAGTATTGTATTAGATATGCCCAATGTAGGCATATAACTTATAATTAAAATATTTGGATTGTGTGTCTTTTACATGGGCTGTTAGGGTTGGAAATTTTAGTAACAAATTGACAAACCCATGTCTGGCTTAGAACCGAAGTAACCCGATACGGAAATCCACCCCCATCCACTCATTATTAACAACTAGGGCTTCACTCTAAAGCTGCTTCAGGGTGGAAATTAAGCATGAGTCTAAAGGGTATACAGAGAGCTAGCTGAGAGGCTCCCTTCCCAAGTCCCAAGCAAACCTAGGCAACCAGAGGTACCACACCAGTCCTGAGCTGGGACACAAGGTGGCGCCAATCCCACAACATAGTTGGGGTTCCCTGAGTCTGAGAGAAAAAAAAGAAGGACAGGAAGTCAAGGTTGCCTGAGATGAGGCCTTCACAACTGAAAATTAGCAACTGAAAACACAGCAGGTATCTTTCCAAAGCTTTCTCACAGATAAGAATGGGCTGATCTAGGCATCTCTCTCCCAAGTCACCCTTCCCATGCATACTTTGATTTCTAACATCCCTCCACTTCTAAACACAGGTAGCAAGACCAGCTCCCTCAACTGCTTACACTGCAGGCTGTGTAAGATCAATACACAGGCTGAAGGCTATACAGGACAGTCAAAAGACCTAAAGGGCTCAAAACACAAAAGCCAAGGGTCTTTGTACAGTCAGCCCCTCCCTACTAGTGAAAGAATCTGAAAGGACCTTAATGTCCTAAATCAAACACCAGAAGGAAACAAAGATAAAAGAAACTTCAGACCAAATATAAGAAATAAAATAGTACCACAGCAATCTTTTCCTCCTTCACTTTTTCCCACATAAGGTGCTATCGAGAATTGAGGAGTTTCTTAAGTAGTGAATATAAAAAGCATTGATTTTGTTTTTAACATTCTTAGCTTGAATATATATGACCAAAGTCTAAGAAATTAAATTTGCCAAGGTATGTTGAAGAAAATTTTTGCATTTTCTATAGGCTAACTCTAAAAGCTGTACCAGGATCCACTCTGACGTAACACTTTACCAGCAAAACTTGTAATTATAAACAGTATGATCTGCTCTCTTTAAGCAAATATCTTGATTGATTAGTATTTAACTTTAACTCAATGAATAAATAAAATAGTTAGATTCAGTCATCACAGAGACAACAACAGTACAGTTAATACTGTAATGAAAATGTAGCTCTACCATATGTCTATATAACAAGGAACTATAGTAAGGACTAAAAAGTGCTAATATTGCACATACCCTAAGAGGCATGGACCTGGGCAGGAGAGATAGCTCAGTGGATAAGAGGTCCTGAGTTCAGTTCCCAACAACCACATGGTGGCTCACAACCATCTGTAATGGGATCTGATGCCCTATCCTGATGTGTCTGAAGACAGCTACAGTGTACTCATGTTAATTAATTAATTAATCAATTAATTAATTAGCCATGTTCCCAGAGAAACAAGGTGAATTCATCTAAACCACTATGAAGACAACCAGGCAATCAAGCACAGTGATATTGAAAGAGCGTACCCCAAAACGGGGAGCTGCATCTCTCGCTCCGATCGCGGGGTGGGGTACCCCCAGGAATCACGAGTAGCCATTCTTGATGTAAAAGCACGAGGTAGCTTTATTAACGAGATCCCGGGTCTTAGCGGGATCCCGGGTGGACACATATCTCACACAGGAGACAGAGGAATCGACCCCGAGTCTCCAAACTCAGGGGTTTATATAGGGGAGGTTAGGGGCATTCTCGAGGTTACACATGATTGGTCAATTCAAATGGTGCACAGTTACTTTCGGCGCGAAATTACATCAGCAAGGAGTCCATGCTCTCTAGCAGCTCAGCAGGCAGGTAGGGTGGCTCATCTCACTCAGGGGGGTGAAGGAAGGGGAGGGGGTGGCTACAGATGGTCAATGTCCTTGGGGCTGATAGCTGGTTTGGCAAGTCCTATCTCTGGCTCTCCCTCAGGCATGTCTGGCCCTGCACATCCTGACTCTGACAATGAGTAACCTTTTTAAAACTCTAGTTCTACAATATATGAAGAGATCTTAAATGACAAATATGTATCTGTCAACTGCACGGGTTAAAAAAAAAATGACACTGACACACATATTGACAGCAATTTGCTGTCAATTGGGGGCAAACATACACAAATATGACCATCAAGAAGACTCAAAATTAAGAAAAATTTGGGTAGTAATACTCAATAAAGAAAGACAAGCGCTAAAATGATCAGAATGGAATAAATCTAGATTGGGTAAATGAAAACTCAGAAAGAAATTATATGGTATAAAAAAAAAGGAAAATAAAATTAATTAAATAAATAAATAATTGGGGGCCAGAAACAGATGGAACAATATCACTGGGCAAAATATTGTAGGTGAATAGGTGTCTTACAGTTTTATTGCTGTGAAGAGACACCATTACTGAGTCAACTTTGATAAGGAAAACTGACATTGGACTGGCTTACACTCTCAGAAATTTAGTCCATTATCGCCATGGTGGGAAGCACGGCAGCATTCAGGGAGGCATCGTGCTGGAGAAGGAGCTAAGAGTTCTACATCTTCATCTGAAGGCAGGAGCAGGAGACTGTGTCGACACTGGTCATAGCTTGAATATAAAGACCTCACAGCCCACTTTCCCAGTGACCCACTTCCTCCAACATGGCTACACATACTCCAACAAGGCCCCACCTCCTGATAGTGCCACTCCTTATACAACAAGCATTCAAGCATATGAGCCTATGGTGGTCATTCCTATTCAAATCATCACAGCAGATAAGCATTCACACAGGGAGTTCATAGCTAAAACTATATAAAAATTATAATTTCCAGATATCTTCACCAACCCACAAGACAAACTACTCATTCATTCCAGAGACTAGACCCAGGAAGAGTAGATAGAGCTGGTAGAAGAGGCAACCAATACAAAGGGGTAACTCGGTGATACCCTTTCTAGACTGACAATTATGGCCCTTTCCTGACCTTCTTTGACAAATCCAAAAATGTTCTCTGCTATGTATGTACCCTTTCTCAAGCAAGAAAAAACAGATCTTTCTCTAGGAAATCACAAGCATGCACCCCAAAGGACCTCAGGGCCAACCCTAATCCTGAGTCCCTGTATGAAGACCCTGAGAGATGAAGTGAAGCCTGGGATACTTGTACAGAGTCCAAGGTGTTGGAAGCGCCAAAGCTGTGATTTCTGCCAGGGAGAGTTGCTTACATGGGATAGAACCAGCCTGGAAGAGATATATTTTACAGGCAGAAAGATGGAGGGATGGTGCCACCTAAGCCTCTGATATCAGATATTAAGCTAGAGCCCTGGTTCTCAAACTTCCTAATGCTGTGACCCTTCAATACAGTTCCTTATGTTGTGGTGAACCCAACCATAAAATTATCTTTGTTGCTACTTCATAACTGTAATTTTTCTACTGTCATGAATCATAATTTAAATATATGTTTACAGGTGGTCTTAGGGAGCCCCTGTAAATGGGTCATGACCCACAGGTGGGAAGTGTGACCTAGGGGACTTGATGTTTACATGCTGCCTTATCAGTCTTGCTTAGTCCAGCGTTTTCTGACTATGCCCCCATTCCTCCTTTTAGGAAATAGTAATATATATCTTTTCCACTATATGTTGAAATTAATTCACTTTTCGAATTCACAGGGTTTTATCGAGA